>NW_026730277.1:0-18000 GCF_030272615.1 Cryptomeria japonica
GCTAAGGCTTGCCCAAGTAACCCCAAAAAGTCCCAAAAGTCTAACAATCATGTTAAACAGATATGGAAAGAGATGACTAACAATAAGAAGGACAAAAGAGTGGAAGGAGGGAGTGGACTTCCTAGTAACCTAAAAGATATAACAAAAGATGATAGGAAAGCTAGTCCTCTCAAGGTTACCCTTCAAAAGGAAGATAAAAAGAATGAAAATAGTGGATTTGAGATCAAAACAGTCAATGTATTTGAAGTTTTACAGACTTAGGAGGAAGAGAATGTAACCATAGAAGAAATTCTTGAAGAGGGTGAGATTGATGACATGAATGAATCCCAATATGAGGCCCTTCAAGTTTCAGTAATGAAAAGTAATAAAGCTTGTCCAAATGACTTTGAAGGACCTGAAGTTATTGTTGGAAAAAAGAATAAGTTCGGATCACCTCATGTTAACCTAAACTCTCTATTTCAGAATGCTGGAACTGAAACGCCCACCTCCTCTCAGAAAGTTGGAGAACCATGGAATAATAAGAAAGTTGCTCACAAAGATGAAGATGATGAAGATGATGAAGAGATAATAGGGGTGGGAAAAAATAAAAATAAGAAGACAAGATGCTCTAATGGGGTTAAAACTAGGACCAGATCCAAGGCATATATTGGTCTTTCCAAATCTCCGCAGGGTCATAAACCCATGAAGTGGCACCGAGACCAGGAGAGCAAACAAAACATAGCTGATGGAAGGCAGCGAACTATTCAGGAATCCTCTCCCTGGTTTCCAAATGAAGGTAATCTTCTGGAACATTCGAGGCCTAAATGGTCTCCATAAACAGGATGTTTTATAGAATCTTATTAGAGATCATAAGTCAGATATCATCTTGGTTCAGGAAACCAAAATGAGTAAGGAAAAAGTTGAAAATTTAAAATTCTTTAAACAGGGAGGAGTTTGTGGTAGTAGCTCGAATGGGGCGTCAGGTGGGGTGGCTATATTCTCGAACAAGAAAACTATATTTGGAGATTTGATAGATGAAGATGGTAATATTATATCAATGAAAGTAAAAAGTATTAATGAAGGAAAGGAATGGGTGGTTACCAACATTTACGCCCCAAATTCCAAAGTTGCTAGGAGTAAATTTTGAGACAAGTTCCAGCAGAAAAGAAGGTTTTTTTCTCAGAATAATTGGTTGCTGATGGGAGATTTCAATACCCCGTTGCAAGGAATTGACAAATTTGGAGGAACTCAAGCCCAACTGGATAGCAGGACTGACCTAGTGGACTTCATCAATACCAATGCCTTGATTGATGTTGATCTTACTGGAGCTTCCTACACTTGGTCTAATCGAAGGGATGGAGGAGACCTCATTCAGGTAAGGCTTGATAGATCCCTTATCACTCATGACTGGATCCTTACACATACATGTTCTTTTTCTGTCATCAACAAAATTGGCTCGGATCATTATCCCATTTCTTTTGTTGCTGAGTTTGTTAAGAGAAAACATTGTTTTCCTTTCTAGTTTGAGAAAATGTGGATATCACACCCATCTTTGGAAAAATCCATTGCCAATTGGTGGAATATTAATGTGGATGGATCTGCCATGTACAAAGTTGCTAAAAAACTTAGAAACATGAAAGATAACATCAAGATCTAGAATAAGAAGGTTTTTGGAGATATTTTTGAATCAAAACAAAAAGTTGAAGGAGGAATTAGAACAGATCCAAAACTCTATTCAAAAAGATGGTTATAATAAGTATCCCAAGGATAAGGAAGATGATATTCTAGCCAAACTTCACAACACTATATACAGGGAGGAAATCTACTGGAGACAAAGATCTAGGACTATTTGGTTGGAAGCTAGGGATAGAAACACTAAATTCTTTCACATGACTTCCATGAAACATAAAGCTGCCAACAGAATATCTAGATTAATTGTTGATGACAAAATTCTTCTTAAAGATGATGACATTGGTGATGAAGCAGTTAGGTTCTTCTCTCAGCTCCTCACTGGTAGTAGGGATATTGACATTGCTAAGCAACAAGACCTGGTTGATAACATTCCCAAGATTATTGAACCTCGCCAGAATAAGACTCTATCTGCTATCCCTATTGCTGATGAAATTAAAAAAGTTGTTTTCTCTTTTTCAAGGGGATAAGGCCCCGGGCCCAGATGGTTTTGCCATGTTCTTCTTTCAGGAATATTGGCATATTGTGGGGAAAGATACAGTCAATGCTGTTAAAGAATTCTTCGGGTCCAGAAGAATCCTTAAGGAAATCAATTCTATTTTTATTGCCCTAATTCCTAAGGTGGCTGGGGTAGACTCTATGAGAAATTTTAGGCCTATAAGTCTTTATAACTCCTTTTATAAGATTATTTCTAAAGTTATGACTTCCAGACTTTTGGCTGTTCTCCCCTTTGTCATCTCTGAGGAGCAAAAAGGATTTGTCCCTGGTAGGCAGATTTTTGATTCTATTATTCTTGTGCATGAGAATATTCTCTTAATGCTGCTAATAAAGAAGGGTTTCTGATAAAATTGGATCTGGCAAAAGCCTATGATAGAGTGGAATGGCAGGTTCTTTTCAGGATTATGGAGGCCTTTGGATTTGATGAGAAGGTAATTAAAGTTATCAGAGAATTGATTTCTACCCCAATTTTTTCTATCCTTATTAATGGGTCTCCGTCTAGATTTTTTAAATCTTCTAGGGGACTCAGGCAATGAGACCCTATTTCTCCTATTCTTTTTACAATCTTGGCGGAGAGTATGAGCAGACTGATTCAAAAAATGAAAGTGAATAAAACCATCAAAGGACTACAACCTTCCTCTGCTAATGTGTCTTGTACTCATCAATAGTTTGTTGATGACACAATTTTAATGGGATATTCTTCTGTTGGTGAGGCTACTTCCTTCAAAGGTGCTCTTATCTCTTATTCTTTGGCGACTGGTCAACAAGTTAATTAGGAGAAGTCAGCTATTTATTTCATAAATACCCCTATTATGAGGCAACAGAGAATTGCTAACATCATTGGTTGTAAGGTGGAAATGCTCCCCTCCACTTTATTGGGTCTCCCTCTGGGTTTGGTTCCCCCAAACTCCTTCTGGAACCTGTTAATTGATAAACTCAACAAGAAATTGGCCAGTTGGAAAGGATCTATGCTATCTCAAGTAGGTAAGCTTCAACTTCTTCAAGCCACCCTTTAGAATCTTCCTGTCTATGCTCTTAGCTTGTTTGGTATTCCGGCTAAAATTGCTGAAGCTTTAGAGAGGATTCAGAAAAGATTTCTTTGGTCAGAGGTAGAAGACAAAAAAATGATAGCCTTGGTTGCCTGGGACAAAGTGTGTAATCCTAAGTGCAAGGGGGGTTTAGGTATTAAAGTTCTTAAAACTTTTAACAAATCTCTGCTTGCTAAACAAATATGGAGGGCTTATGGCATTAAGAAATATTGGAATCAGGTGTGGTTTGATAAATATATTCATGACCAAACACTTCATTATCTTCTCTACTCTGAAGACATCCCTACTGGGTCTTTCATATGGAATAGTATAATCAAGTCCATAAAAGTTTCTAAAGCTGGAGCCGGATGGGTCCTTGGCAAAGGTGACAAAATTAGGTTCTGGGAGGATGTTTGGATTAAAGATGAACCTCTCTTTAATAAGGATTGTAGCCAATTCATTGATGAATGCAAAAGAAGGTATGGGTCTATGGTTTGTAATTACTAGAAGGAGAATAAATGGGTTTTCGCTGCTTCAGCAGGACCTGCTGTCCTTTTCTGTTAATAAAGACTTTGATGATGTGTTTCTTTGGAAGAGTAATCCCAGGGGTAACTTCACTGTTGCATCTGCTTATTAAAAAACTATTACTCAGGTCAATAACCCAATATGGACTAAAATCTAGAATAGAGTCCTTATTCCTAAAGTTAACATGTTTTTTTGGTTTGCAGTTCACAACAATATTCTTACCATTGATAACTTGGCTCGTAGAGGTTTCATGTTTCCTAACAGGTGTGAGTTATGTCAAAAAGAGGCAGAATCCGTGGATCATTTGTTTATCCATTGCTCCTTTACCTGAGAAATCTGGAGTAAATTTTGGGTGCAATGGAAAGTTGAATGGGTTATGCATAATAGTCTCAAGGAAGTCATTTGGTAATGGATATTTTCCACCAAATTTCCTCTCATCAAGACCCTCTGGTCCTTGATCCTTCCTATGACCTGTTGGTATATCTGGAAGGAGAGAAATAACATAATTTTTAGGGAGGCTAAGTGTACATCTCAGGTGGTTTTTGAAAAGATTTGCAGGGCAACTAAAGAAAACATAAATATTCTTCACAGAAACAATAAGCAGTGGAGTTATCTTAATATGAATGATATTGAGAAAGGTATCCTCACCAAATAGAATTTGATTCACAAGATTTGCAAATCTGACATTAAGATTAGGAGAGAAAATGTTGTTTGGAGATTTCCCTTTCATGATTGGGTCAAGGTGAATTTTGATGGGGCAACCAAAGGCAATCCTGGGAAGTCAGGAGGGGGAGGAGTCATCAGAAATACTCATGGTGTTTGTGTTGTTGCTATTGTCTCTCCCTTTGGAGTTCAAAACAATCATGTTGTTGAAGCTCGGGCAATGCTAAAATGCCTCTAGCTTGCTCAGGGTTTTAAATTTAAAAAAATATGGCTGGAAGGGGACTCCCTCAATATTATTCAGGCTATCAAAGGAACTAGTTCTCCCTCTTGGAACATTTACAATATCATTGAAAGTGCTAAAAAGTTATTAAATGACTACGATAGTGTTTTCATTTCTCATACTCTAAGGGAAGGTAATAAGGTTGCTGACCTATTAGCTAATGAGGGGGTTTATTTAGAGGAGGACACTAAATATATCGGAGAAGCCTATTGTAAGAAGGATGTTCGGGTGCAATTATTATTTGATCATGTCCATGGTTCAAGTTAAGTTTATCATTACTTTTTTGGGTCCGGATATCAAAGACAAAGATTGGGGTTATGTGAAGTGTCAACTGATGATCATTTCTAGGCATTGTGATTATGATCACTGGTGTGACGGGGCTAATCATAATAAGTGTTGGTTCATCGTGACTATTATTAAATACCTCTTCAAACTCAAGGAAATTACCCTGTTTTTCGAGCCCAGCATTCTGTTCAAGAGCCTACGGTTAAGTCCTGGTTTTCAGTTTTTGAGTAACTTGTGCTATGTTGAAAGCCTCGACCTGTATTTCAACATGGGAGGCAATCTTAATCAGAATGAGCCCTCTGGCTGTGATAATTGGAAAAGCGAGCAGAAAGTTTGGCGGAGGTTGCATAGACATGGTTTCATAGACTACATGGAAAAATTACATGGTAGTAAAAAGTCAGTGTCTCAAGGCTTTGCCAAGGGATCAAACAACAAAGTCACTTTGTTTGGGGAGACTTTTAAGCTCGATGAGGATTTGGTGGTGGAAGTTACTGGTTTACAGAAGGAAGGTACCAAGTTTTATAGAGATCGTAAGTTTGAGGTGAAAGCTATTAAAAACTTCCCTAAAAGTGATGAAGAGAAGGTTCATCTCGCCAAGAAGGACAATGTATCTTACTACCTCCCTCATCAGGTAAAGTCCTTCTGGCAGAAGATGTTAAGGGTTTTGATGGAATTCTTAACTATTGATGGTAGGTTTATGAAGGTTTATAATTATCATTTTTCTATTCTAAACCATTTCTGCCATGGGTTTAAGATCTCTTTGCCTTTCTATTTAGCTTCATCCTTGAATGAAAGCTTGGCCGACCATGCAAAAAAACCCAAATCCTATCCCATAGCTCACCAAGGTCTCATCCTGCTCATTTATGAGCATTTGAAGAAAAAAGCTAGGGTTAATAAGGAAGATCCTTTGGTGGCAAATGCCCATATTTCAGATCGTCGTGATGGTTTTGAGTCTGACGATGATTCATCTAACATTCCTCTTCATAAGAAAGGGAGGGTTGATGATGAAGATAAAGAGGTCACGGATGTGGAAGCTGGTTCAGAGGAGGAACAGGGGAAGGCGGCTGATGATGAAGTGGAGAATGAGAAGAAAGAGGTTGCAGGAGAAGAGGAGGAGGTGGAGAGAAAAGTGTATGTTGAAAAGCCGAATTCAAATCCTATTGTCTCGGATAGTAGGAATTTTGCCCAGAATACCATGGAGGAAGTTAACCCTAAGTCTGTGAGCTCTATGCAGGGTAGGGAAACGATGGACTCCATTTTGAACGCTACTAGAAATAGCACTCTGGAATTTTTCAATTTCCAGAAATGGGTAATAGAAAATATCTCCAGTATTCAGAACAAACAGAGAGATTTGGATTATAAGATTCAGAATTTGATTAAGGATACAAATACTGGGAAAGAGGATGCAGAGGTGGACACCAGTGAGGCAGATGATGAAATTGAAATGCAAGACTGGTTGGAAAAAGAAATGATTAAGGGAGACTTGAAGTATCTTGAAGATGTGATCAGAATCGTCAAAGATAAGGCCGAGGTTGATAATTAAATTATTATCAATCGGATTACTAAAACCGAGAAGGCCTTGAAGAAATTTATGAATCACAGTCTTGAGGTTTTGAAAGTCTCGTCTCAAAATATGAACACCTTGGTTGATTGTCTGGAGAAGAACCAACAGAACAAAGAGATGGTGATCATTCATGATATGCCGACCTGCAACTCTGCTCTCCAATCCTCTAGACGAAGAACAAGGCATACTACCAACGATTTGGAGATGAAGACTAAAGACATCCATCAAAAGAAGGAGAACAAAGACCTGAGAGAAGCTGCTCAATCTATGATGATTCTCGTTAAGGACGCAGAAGAGTCTATAAAAGTTTTTATCTGAAATGTAATACTGGTCTTGCCAGTCTCTTGCTAGCTTTTTGTTGTCCTTTTCCCTAGCTATTGTTTTTTATGCTGGTCTTTTGTAGCTTTTCTTTCTTTGTACTGTTCTCTCTTGCTTCTTTCTTGCTTATCTTTATGTTATGTAAGCGGGTTTTGGGTCCCTTTATATAACTTTGCATTTGTGAACAAAATGCATTGTAGGATTGCAAAGGATGTGTGGGATACATTGTACAATATTTATGAAGGGGATGCCAAGGTCAAACAAGAAAAGCTTCAGACCTATTGAGGGTAGTTTGAGAGCTTGAAGATGAAGGAAGAAGAAAATATTGCTACCCTCCCACTCTAGGTTGATGGAATAATTAATACCATCAGAAGACTTGGTGAAGAGATGTAAGATGTAGTGATTGTAAAATTGGTACTGAAATCCCTTCCCCCAAGGTTTGACCTTTAGAAAGATCTATGGTTGCACAAACTACACTTCATTCTCAAAGGAGAAAAAAATATGGATGTTTAAGTCACATGATCAAAGACAAGAAAATCCATGAAGTTCAAAAAGTTTGATGGCTGATTTGTAACACTTGGTAACAACTCGGTTGCAAAGATTATAGATAAGGGTACTTTGAGTATTGATGGTGGAAAGACCAAAATCTATGATGTCTTGTATGTAGGTCTAAAACATAATCTTTTAAATGTGAGTCAAATGTGTGATAAAGGTTATAATATTTCTTTCAATGCAAATGGATGTGAGATTAGGAAAAGTAGTACTAATGAATTGATTATGGAAGGAAGTATGAACGACAGTGATGTGTATCATCTCAATGAAGTTAATGGACGAAACTATGTTGTCATATAGAGGGAAGAAATTTGGCTTTGGCGCATAAGGTTCAGACATATTAATTTTGATGATCTTGTGGGATTAGTTCAAAAGGTGCAATAAGAGACATGCCTAAGATCAAGAAGCCTCTATCTACTAGCTACAAACCATGTCATGAAGGAAAGAAGACAAGAATCGGATTTCCAACCAAAGAGTATTCGATGACAAAACCATTAGATCTAATTCATACAAATTAGTGCTTACCAATGAGAACAAATATTCTATAAGGTGACAATTATTTTATGATGATCGTTGATTATTATTCTAGAATAACTTGGATTACTTTTCTTAGAAAAATCAAAAGCTTTTGAAAAATTTGAAGCATTTAAAGAAATTGTAGAGAACAATATATGAAGAACAATAAAATGTTTAAGATAAAAAAGAGGCGAAGAATTTACCTTTGATAGATATGAAGAGTGTTTAACACACCCCAAGATTGTGAAGGGGGGTGAATCAATCTTGATCAATCACTTAAGCTTTATACCACAAATTAATGTCAACTTATTCTTAATCTTATCGACAACAATAAAAGATAAGACAATGGACACCATGCACAAGAGAACACCAAATTTACATGGGAAAACTCCAATGAGACTTACTCACAATATATGAACAAGGTTACAATATTTTTTTAGGCACACTACCAAGGAAGTTCACTTCCCTCAGAAGAACTTGTAGGTTGAGGTGTACTACCCTAGGGCAAGATACAAGGAACTTGGAGGTTGAGTCTCATTGCTTCAAGGAAAGATACAAAATTTTTTCTAGAAAGACTCATTATATCTAAGCAAGGTACATGAATATATGAATCAAGATGAATAAGCCTTCAACAACTCTCCTTCCAATAATCTCCTTTGAATGTAGCTGCTCACACAAGCAACCATTATGCAATTCAACACCAATGTTTTCACCACACACTTCTATCTCAACTTCACATTTTCTTCTATTCACTTAGATCCATGCACTCATGCCACATATTCACATTGAAACGATCTTCTATATATATCATCCTCTTTATCACAAAACATAAATTAGGTTGACCAAAACAGGGGACAAGAATAAGTCCTATCAAGTTGGCCACCAGACACAATTGCAATGAAAGCGGTCCAATCCAAGAGATAGGAATGACCTAAAAAATCATATTAATCATATTATATCTCTCCAAGTAGTCTCACACATTACATACACTAGAACACATCCTCTAAAGTCAACAACAACTTAACATGTATATAAACCATGTAGCACATAACCTATCAGTCAAAAAACATATCTTCCAAATGAATTAAATCAATGTTGATCCCCACAAGCCAAGTTAGGAACCATATACATCTTAACACAACCACCAATGCTAGCGTAGACCCTCAAGAACATAGTGCAAGCAAGAGAACAACCTAAGTTTGCCAAACCACAACAACTACCTTGAAGAACCAACATTGGATGCAATGCAACATCAAACAGATCATTCAACATCATGTGGAGCACATAAGGACATTCCTTAAATAACCAAAAAAATTTCCAAATACTTCTTTCTCATTGTCACATCAAAACATGTTGGCACAACACAAACAGATACAAAACACTTCATTCCAGGAGGCCAAAAGACACACTTATGAACAAAACATAATTATCAACTCTTGCAAACCACATCAACACTTGAAACTTGAACTAAGTCACAACACCACCATTACAATAATTTCCTCCAAGCTAAAACAAAAAAATATCAATGTGAAGAAACACAACATTTTTTGGACCAATCCTGATAGACAACCAAACCACCAACAAACTGATTACCAACCACATCAACTGCAACACTAGGGACTTGAAAAAGATAGGAGTGCAAAATCCATAGAGCATACATATTATGTTCAATTCTAAAAGACCATATCATAAAATGTAGATGAATTTAGAGCATTCTTCCAAACTATCTTCAGCATATATTCCTGCAATTACTTATACCATCAATCTTTCAAGGACTAGAATGACCCAAAAACATCATAAACTATCATTTGATACCATACACAAGATTATCATAATCATATCCACTTTATTTTCATTCTTCTAATACTCATCTTAATACTTCTAATCTTCATCTGAATATGATACGATCATCATGCTTCTAATCCTCATCTAAATGCATCTAATCCTCATCTTAACATGATACCATCATTATACCATCTTTGCCATCAAGCATATTATTAAATAATTATCAACATCAACATAACATACCAAGTGTAGACATCAAACATCAAGAAGGTGGACATCCACAACACAGTGCATCTGCAACCAACATCCATCTAACAACACCTGACAACAACTTCCAACAATTTCCCCATACTCTGACAATCATCATGTCGGACATATCTTCAATGACAACACACAAGTTGTAGGTTGACATCAATGACAACAAATTCCAACAAAAAGAAATGATGGAGAATGATATATGAAGAACAATAAAATGCTTAAGATCGAAAAGAAAAGAATTCACCTTTGATATATATGAAGATTCCTATGAGAATCATGGAATCCAAAGACAATATTTTGCCCCTAGAACTCCTCAACAAAATGGAGCTGTAAAAAGAAAGAATAGGATCGTACAAGAGATGGCAAGGAAAATTTTGAGTTAAGACAATTTATCAAATCTTTATCAGAGAGAAGTTGTTCAAACAACAATATACATTTTGAATATAGCACAAATTAGGATAAGAACCACTAAGACTCCATATGAGCTATGCAAAGGGAGACCAACATATATCAGACACCTCTGGATATTTTGAAGTAAGTGCTATATCAAAAGGAATGAAGAAAATTTGGGTAAGTTTGATTCTAGATCCAATGAAGGCATTTTTCTTGGTTATTAGATGAGAAGTAAGACATAGAATAGTTATAATAAAAAAATGCGAAGGGTAGTTGAAAGTGCTAATGTGAGTATTGATGATATAATACAATAAAATGAAGTTTTGGATGAAGATGACAATGATGAATCATTCTACAATAGTGGTGAGATAACCATAAATGAATTGAAAAAAATGACTTCAAAGACTCTGACCAAATATGTCTAGAATAATCACTCTAAAGAATAAACCATTGGAGATAATGGTAGTGGATTTTAGACCTAGAGAAGAAATGTGAAGGCAAATTAACAGGTACACTTTTCTTTATTGTAAAAAATTGAACCAAGTACTTTTGTAGAAGCTAGCAAAGATAAGTGTTGGTTAGAGGCTATGGAGGAAGAGCTAAATTAGATAGAAAAAAATAAAACTTGGGAACTTGTTCTAAGACCTAAAGACAAGAGTGTCATAGTTCCTAATGGGATTTTAGAAAAAAGTTGAATGAAGATGGAAAAGTAATTCAAAATAAGGCCAAACATGTATGTAAAGGATATGCTCGAATAGAGAGATTTGATTTTGAGGAGACATTTTCTCCAATAGCAAGATTGGAAGCAATTGGGATGTTTCTTGCATTATCAACATTTAAAAACTTCAAAGTATACTAGATGGATGTCAAATCAATATTTTTGATTGAAGATTTAGAGGAAGAAGTATACATTGAACAACCTGAAGGTTTTCAACTTTCAAAAAAAATAAAAATTTATATGTAGATTGAAGAAGGCCCTATGTGGACTCAAGAAAGATCTCAGAGTATGGTATTCAAGATTGGATACATATCTGCAACAACAAGGCTTCAAGAGAGGTAGCATAAATAGCAACCTATAAATAAAAAAGAAGGTGATCAATTATTGATTTTTGTTGTTTATGTGGATGAAATTATTTTTGGAGCTAGTAGTGATTAAATGTGTAAGGAATTTTGGGATTCTATGCAAAAGAAATTTGAAATGTCAATGCTTGGCAAGTTATCTTTATTTCTTAGCTTACAAAAGACATATTCATATCTCAAAGCAAGTATATAAAAGAAATGTTGAACAAGTTCAAGATGGAAGACTACAAACTAGTTAGTACACCTATGGTGACTAGATGCAAATTGAGTGGAGATGATGAGTCCTCTTTACCAAATCAGACTTTGTCTAGACTCATGATTAGTAGTTTGTTGTATGTGACTAATTCTAGACTAGATATAATACAGGAAATGGGTATGATAGCTAGGTTTCAAGAATCACTAGGAAACCCTTGTAAAGGCTATTAAAAAAATATCCAGATAACTAAATGCTACATTAGATTTTTTATTGTGGTATCCCAAGAGTGAAAATATTAATTTTACAGTATACACAAGTGTAGATTGGGCTGAAAGTATTGATGATTAGAAGAGTATAAGTGGCAGAGCTTCCTTTATTGGAGAAAATCTTGTGTCCTTGCTGAGCAAAAATAAAGACTCAGTATCCCTTTCTACAACAAAATTGGAATATATTATAGTATTTTCCTATTGCACCTATGTTCTATGGATGAAATGAAATTTGAAGGAAATAAAATAGAGTTTGAGGAACTTTCTATTCTGTGAGATAATACAAGTACTATAAACATATCAAAGAATTTAGTAGTGCATTCAAGGAAAACAAATATTTCAATTAGGTATCATTTCTTAAGAGAGAAGGCTGCATGCAAAAATGTGAAGGTAAAATATGTTGAGACAAAAGGAGAAAATTATTGAAATATTTACAAAACCTCTTCTAAAGGAGTCATTTGAGTATCTTAGCCATAAGGTGGGTGTGGTAGCCCTCTCCTATTGATTCAAGAGGATGTACAAGTTGAGGGGGAGTGTTGACTCCTTGACACAAGTAGAATTGTTGGTCTTGCAGAGAGTTTTAGTATGCAAATAGGAGTAAGAGTAGGAGAGTTTGTTGTCCTTTCCATTGATGTCAAAGGGAGAGAAAGGAAGCCAAAATATTGTTCCCCAAAGGATGAAATGATTCTACATATTAGAGCACCACAAATCAAAAGGATTCACATGGAAAATGCAAGAAACAAAATTCCAAGTTACATGAGTAGCCCAAGGACACACAATCATGTGATACTTCATATTTTTATTCCTCTTATAAGAGGTCTTGATCTAAGAAGGATAAACCAAAGTGTGAATATTTTACTAAGATAATACATGATGAGCATCAGTGTTATGCAAAGAATATTGATGAGCTTCAAAACCTTCTCCTGATACATAATATTGATCCACCTTCATCTAGTTCATATTATTATACCACTTCACAACCTACACATTCTAAGTCCACTTCTATGGCATGTAGCAAAGACATGATGAAGGGCCATTCTCTTTGTGCATCCACATATCTTCAATCCAGCAAGTAGCTTCTTGATTCAAGAGCATCTCATCATATGGCTTCATCTATGGGTCTATTTTCTTCATATGAGACTGACACTTTATCACACATCTTGATGGGTAATAATACTTATATGAGTGTTATTAGGGGTTCTATTGCAATTGATGATGGCACATTTATTGATGTACTATACGATCTTTCTTTATCATCCAATCTGCCTTCCATTTATTAAATTACTCCCAATGGGTTAGGTAAGATAGTAGAGATCATGCCTAATTCAGTTCTTATTAGAGACCTACATAGTAGAGAGATTATTGAATTTAATATTATTGATCATGTATCTCAATTGTAAGAGTTCTCTCATTTTTCTCCCATCGAGCATGCAGTTCTATATACTGGTCCTACCTCTCATGCATCTAGAGTGGATTAGATATCTAAGGAGAGATTTGGTCACTTGAACCTATGTGTGCTTTATCCATCTATCACGGCTCTTAAGACTTGTGTTGAGCCTCCTCCTCCACCTTATTCTTTAGAGACCAGTTCAATTTAGTAGGTTGGTAGTTCCCTTCCAGTTTATGCTTTGTGGGATGTGTACTTGTCTTATATTACAAGGTTATTTCATACATCACATACTATAGACATTGGACACATGTTTGAGGATATTCCATTCGCCCTTGATGGTAGCTTGAGAATTCTTTTCATCTCATCTTCAATGCCTTCACAGGTTGTTGATCAAGGATCTTCATAGTCATTTGGATTTTCTTTAGTTGATTTGGCATATCACAATGCAGACATGTGGATAGTTACGTAGCCTATAATAGTACCCACCATAAGAGTATTCCTTACATCTCCTTTTGTGGAGTTACTTCTACCTTGGCCATTGTATTTGTTTCTTCCCGGTGGAGGAACATGGTTTTCCACTCTTGGACCTTCATTAGCATTCCTCCTTGAGTCTTTATCTTAGACATTGGACCTTCTCTCTTATGGGGTGCATACATTGTCTCTTCTTTTTACTCCTCTAGGGGAATATTTATTGTACTTATGTGATTGATTAAATACTTGGGGGGATATTTGGAGTCCTTCATGCTTTGTCACATGTTCCTTTCATTTTTTTTTCTCTTTTGGAGATGATTTTCTCCCACTCAATTTTTTTTACTTTTTTTTGCTTTTGAGAGTTGCATTGGTTTGTACATGGGTACCTAATTAACCCTTCATTGTTGGGACCCATTCATTATTGAATTTTGCATTCATTTTATCTCTTTAGCTTATCCCTAAGTTAATATTAAGGGGGGTGTTGGATTAATTAGGACATTATCTAATTATTTAATTAATTAGGTCCTTTAATTACTTTATTCACTTAGCTAAACTTAGGTGCTTTTTCCTTTTATTAAATAGGCTAATAATAGCTTAATTTGTCTCATTCATTATGATTGTGGCACTTGGAACTAGCAAATTGATCTAGATTTAGGATTTGCATATAAAATTTCATTCATCTTTTCATAAGGTTTCATTCATTCATTGTAACATAATTCTTTTGTGCAATCAATATAGAATTCTCATGTTGTGTTGAGAAAATTATCCTTGCTTTATTTCTCTATGTGATTGGTGTTGTAAATTATTCTTAGAATGTGAGGTTAAATCATCAACTTCTACATCATCCTCTCTACAAATCCATTTAGGATTTGCATCTAGGGTTTCATTCATTGTAACATAATTCTTCTGTGCAATCAATATAGAATTCTCATGTTGTGTTGAGCAAATTATCCTTGCTTTATTTCTCTATGTGATAGGTGTTGTAAATTATTCTTTGCTTGTGAGGTTAGATCATCAACTTCTACATCATCCTCTCTACAAATCCATTTTTTGCGATGTGTATAGATTTTTCTTGTGTCTCTCAATCCTATGGTCCTTATAGAACCTATAAAATTATATTGAGCAAAACTCACCATCGTTATCCATCTTCAAATACTTAATTTTCCTACCAATCTAGTTTTCAACCAAGGATTTGAATTCCTTAAATCAATTGAAAACTTCATATTGACTTTTGAGGAAATACACAAATGTCCTTATACTATAATTATTTATGAAAGAGACAAAGTACATAGATAGGAACATTAATAAGACCAAACACATCAAAATGGATATAGTCCAAAACCGCAGAAGACTTATGAGGAACTAGAGTAAAAAACAACATGGTTTTGTTTTCCATAAATAAAATATTCACAAAAGTCAAACTCAAGATTCAAATCATTATGGATTTCAACAAGACTCTTATTTTCAGGGCTCTAAGACCCTTTTAACCAATGTAGCCAAGTCTTTTGTGCCACAATATTGTTTTATCAACAAGAAGTTTTATTTCCAAGGTATTAACACCCTTAGGTACCCAAAAATCATAACCATTCGATATAAAAACAACAATCTTCTTCTCTTCTCAATCTGATGGTGAAGATGAAAAATCTAAAGCTCATTTCTTGGACTTCACACAAATATTTTTGTGCTAAACTATATATGCATCCAACTTATACAAGATGCCAATTCGAGCACCCTTAGCAAGCAACATAAAACCCCTAGTCATCTTGTATCCACCACTCAAGAAAACAATCTGGAAACACACATCACTTTGCTTGCGAATTGAAAGTAGGTTCTGTGCTAAACCAAAAATGTGTAGGACACCATCAATCCCCTTCACTCTACCATTAAGGAATCAGGTCTTGACTCTTCCACTACCAACAAACTCAGGTGAAAGTCATCACCTAGATATACCTTCCCACCATCATACTCTTCATACTTCAAGAGCCAACCCATATAAGAGGTCATGTGGAAAGAGTCACCCGAGTCAATCAACCACACATCTTTTAATGCATGTGTTTCTAAGGTTATGCAAAAATCATCATATTCATTTTGAGAAGATTTGTCAAAATCAAAATCAAAGGCTTTTTTTTTTTTTTTATCTCCTCCTAACACTCTTTTTGAAAATGATCAGATTTGTCATAGTTCTAATATTTTACCTTAGACATTTTATAAGGAGACTTAGATCTCCTTGGAGACTTGGATTTACCCTTCTTTTCCCTCTTCTTTCCTTTCTCCATCCATCTACCATGAGTAATTAGGGCCTTCTTAGTCATCTCCTAAAATTTTCTTCACATCTCTTTAGATAACAACAAAGAAAACACATCGTCTATCTTGATAGTGGTTTTTGTGCTTCCAATGGCCATCACAAGGTGATCACATGAGTCAAGAAACAACATGAAAGAAGCATGCACTTCTCTTGATCATCAATTTTTACACTAACATAATTCAGGTAACTAGCATATTAAATGCATTTAGATGATTTGCAATGGATCCTCCTTCCTCCATCCTTAGATCATATAGCTTATTTTTAAGGAATAGATTAATTACCAAGGGTTTATCCTAATAAGTATCTCCAAGCTTCTACCAATAATAATGTGCAAACTTCTCTACATGGACATTCAACAACACAAAATCAGCTAAACATAGTCTTAATAAACCTTTGAATTTTTTATCCATTGCATCTCATACATCTATAGCTATAGTTTTAGGTTTGGTTCTAGATATTTTAGTCCATATATCTCTATCCACAACATATCATCCATTTTGAGTTTCTACAACTCAAAGTTGTTGTCATTAAATGTCTCCATCTCTATTTTGCCAGATGTGCTGCTTTCCATCTCAAAGCTGCAACAAGGTTATGAAATCTTTCTCTTTAAAACTCCCACTAAAATAAGATATACACAAAATAACCCTACTACCCAACAGGGATAACAAATTTGTCCATGCTCTGATACCAATTGAAAAGAATATGAGCGTAGAATAACACTTCCAAATGCAAAATATAATGGGAGAGTGAATGAAAAAAATATTACAAACCCTTAATCACTTACATATTTAGATGCACAAAGGCAAAGTAGTTTCAAACACATAAATAGTGAAAAATGGATTAATGTTGGAAAACCCTTTCGAGAAAAAAGCCACACACAAAAATCATAGATCTATTGTATTATTAGCAACAATATTAGTTACAATACAATATCACAGTTTATGCTTGTTCAAGTGTAGTTACAACAATAGAGATTCCCAGAGTAATTGTGCCAGCATAGTAGTGTATCCAAAATAATCAAAGTCTCATACAAAAAAACTAAGGCACCAGCATATTTATAGATCTCAAAACATAAAATTTAAGTGCTCATGGTTTGCACACCATATCCCATGCCTAAGTAGGTAGGCGGTGTTTAAAACAACAAATTTCGATGTTCTTAACATGTTCCAAATAGAACTTTATGATCCGCTAACACTTGTCCTTCCATAATAGTAACTTTCCATATATAACAACACCCATTATATATAAACTTGTCAAATCCACAATTGGGTGTCCAACATGCATAAAATTACCTACTAAAATAAACTCACCATAAATATAAACTACGAACCATTAACTCCTCTCAACCCACAAGTCCCAACTTAGCAATTTACATATCCTAACAATAATTATCTTAACGAGAAATTATACTTGGTATCCAAGTGCACCTTTGAGAGGTTTTTAAAAACTCCTCTCTCCAAGTGAGTGGTACAATTTCATGCTCTACACTTCATATGTACGAATCCATCACTCAATCGGGTCCCACAAAGTGACATAGCAACTTAGAAACATAACTCTTAGGATATAATGAATAAATGTTCAATGTAGAATCAAATAAACTAATTAAATAAATACCATGACTCTCAACGGATGAGACACCTTAATCCAAACATCGACAACTACACCTATTGTGAGTGTGCATTGTTTCACTATTTTTTAGCATTCAAAAAATCATATTGATTGATTTTTTCTATATTTTGGCCATAATAAAATTTGGGTATTACACACAATAATTTCATTATATTAATATACATAAAATAAATCAATAATATGTGACCCTTTCTCCTAATTTAACCTTTTCAAGCTAAGTATATGGTGAGGAAAAGAAAATAATACATACAAACTTACTCTATTATAATATAATGATCTTTTGAATTATAAATACAATTTTAAATCTAACTAACATATAAAATGGTTTGA
>NW_026730278.1:0-18000 GCF_030272615.1 Cryptomeria japonica
CTTCGAGTGGTCTGCCTGTCAAAATAGCTCAAAGCAAGATCTCCATCCATGTAGGTCGCTCAGGTCGACGTTGAGGCATGATGACTGTTAAGTGGGATCCTTTGTAGTGAATAGTGACAAAAGTCAAAAAGTGACAAATGAGAGTGTCACTTTCATATTTATTAGGTGTGCACTTTTTCGTTTCTATGATTTTAAGTTATAAACCCTAATTTCTCGCTTTTCACTTAATCAATCATAACTTGAGCTAGGGAGATACAATTTTTGTGTCATCGGTGGTGTTAGAATCATGAATTTTCTCTCTTGCTCCACATTTGTTCCATAAAGTGCTTGGATGAACAATCGAGCCTTGTTGTCAGTATGTCTCATCGAGGTTCTCATTACAATTCTCTATGGTAAACAGGATACCCTATTTCACCTTACTAATTAGCAAGTCGAAACAGGGGGCGGATATAGCTACCCCCGAGTTTCATAACTTCCTTTAGTAAGCATTAGGTGATTTTATGATCTAACATGTAATTTTGTAGGGTGCAGTTCCTAATCGTGTACTGCAGATACCGCTGGGGACTTCATCCGAAAACTTATGGATATATCCTTTTTCAAATGATGTTTATTTTTTCTGTACTTTAGCTTGCATATACACATAGTTTCATATGATCACTAAAGTGGGGGCTAAATTTAGCATCATAAATTGTACACCCTTGCTAGGGTGGTACAATTCCACGCTTGGTTTAGGACCTGCCTTAGTGTGTTTTGCATCTTGTGTTTCTCATCTCCTTTGTATTTAATTAATCAATTTAATTAAATCTAGATTCATATTTCACCTCTTCACATGTTATAAAGTTGGGACCTTTACCCTAAGGGTGGCCCTTTTCATTTTATTCCTCCAATCAATCATTAAATCATAAACCCTAATTATGTCCTATTTTGATCTTTAAGGCCCCATTTTGAATGTTAAAACATCTCGGAATCAATTGTAGCTTTGGGGTCCTCTCCAATATCATCATATGTAACGGCCTCAAAAATTTGGTGAAAAGTTGGTCAGACCATGTGCACTTTGCACACAATTCTTGACATTTTTCCCAAAATTTCGAGAGCATAATTCTATGCTGTTATAATTCTTAACCCCAAAATATTGGTGGGAAATTCAAATCCTAGGTTGGCCTAAAGATGGAATTAAGATCTAGGGTTTCATATATAATAGCTCTCTTTCTTCATTTGAAGGCCTCAAAATTTTGGTCTAAGGATTGGTGAGATTACAAGGAGCCTTCTATGTAGTGAAAGAATAAATCTTTGGAGTCTTCAATAACATTCAATAACACCTATCAAGAGTTTATCAAACATTCTTTCATCAATTGGGGGCTTTTGAAGATATGGTAAAACAAAGGAGATCACTTACTAAAGATTGGCTTGTACCTCTCCCTTTGGGCTTGGTATGATTTCATATTATTTCTATGTCTTTGTATGAGATTTGTTACATCAATTTGATTTACATTCATTCTTTAGATCACTTTGCATCATTGATTTAGAGCATTTACTTTTTCATTTACAAGCAATTAGGGTTTACTCTTAGGGTTGCTCTAGATTGTTTACTCTCATCCTAGGATCTTGCACACACTATTTTACTTTATAAATCGGCTATTAGTTTTGGTGGAAATCACCTAAATGGGGGTTTGACTAAGGCAAAACCCTATGTAGCCATCCAAAACCCTAGTTTTTAGCTATAGGTGCTGGTTCTGATCTGAGTGTCATTGGAAGTTTCAGGACCGACAGAGTGCATAGGGACTGTTTCGAGGCCCATAATTCACCAAAAGCCCTTGGGGCAGGGGCATGACACCTTGGTCCTACCTAGGAAAGGGGTGTGGCGCCCTACTCCTCCCTTTTTTCTGCAAGGTTTGACAGAGTAGCAAGTTTCAGATCTTAGTTTCCAGTTTCACAAGTACAACTTGAGGTCTACAGAATCATGATAGTGGCGCAACACCCTGGTCCTAGACATTTTGGCTAATATTTCTAACATAGGTGCACCTCTAAATTTGCATCTTAATCTATACTTTTCAGCAACATATCAATTATTCTCAGTTTTGCATCTTTAGATTTGGGTTGTTTATGCATACTTGTATTCTAGGTTAAATCAGTCAAATCTGCACTCTTGTATCACTTCTTCCCCTCATTTGCAGCAAAGGAATAGAAACCATAAGAGGTAATCTGTGGCTCTCTCTTCCTCACAAGAAGTAGCTGAAGTGTATTACCTCTCTAGGCTCTTTCGTATTCCACACCGTGTACATGAAAGTGGGATTAGGAGTTGTATGCTTAGTCTCACTTTTTCCCTTACATAATAATCAAGGTTAACATCTTTATGCCTCACTGTGGGTTGATACATGCTGTGATTGCTTCACACAAAAGTTATCCAATGTAGGAATAATAGAAAAAAGGATATCTAAGCACTTAGTACCAACCTCAACAAGATGAACTTAATAGAACCAATCATAGGATAAGAGAAGCCATCATACACCTTAACCACTACATCCAATTTATTATATGATACTTGGTGCAATTGTAAAGTATATAGATATTCTTTAGTTATCACTTTCACCATACACGTTGGATCAATGAGAACCCCTCATGAGATTTTGTCATTGATCTTAATAGTGATGTATAGTGGACCATTAGGTGCATCAATAGTCTCACTAGGATCAAAGGTAATTCATAGATCCTTAGGAGGTGTAGGTTTATAAAAAAATATTTGCCACATTCAAGGCCAAGGTCATTGTGAGAAAAATCAAGATGCTCAAAGACTCAACCACATTAGTATAATGGGAAAGGAAAAGATTAGGAAATATTTAAATATTTTTATTAGGAGAAGCTATGGATTTGTTTCATTTTTCATTTACACCTTCTACGGATATGTTATTATTATCAGTAAATTCTTGAATCCTACTCCTTAATGAATAACGCTTTTCAATGCCATGACTAGGTAGAAAAGGTTTGGATGTATCAATTGGCTTTATGGGAGGAAGTTTCAACACTTTTTTTTAACAATTGTGTCATAATGCTATGCAAAAGACTCAGAAAGATGAGTAAATTCTTTTTTAAAGTATTTGGATAAAGGAGGTACACTTGATGTTGTAGCTACTACTTGAGTATTGATGTTGTCATTGAACTTGATGTATCCCTTGTTTGTTTTAAACTTCACAAAAGATTGTCGAGCATGCTTTCATTCTTATCAACTAGAGCCATTGAAGGTGATGATTCAAATTGACACACTTGAAGTTAGGATAATTATGAAGCACTGTGCACAACTACGTAAAGGATAAAACTTTGAAAAGAGAAGTTTATCCTTAATGTCTTTTTGTAACTTAGAAAAGAAACTTCTTTGAACATCTTGATTAGACATATGTTAAGCAATTTGAGAATACAAATGTTTATATTTACCAGTAAAATTAGCTACTTTTTCTTTAACACCTTTCTTACAAGGAATCAAATTAGTCAAAGTAATTTTAGGACCAATATTATTGTGAAATTATTGAATGAAATCATTAGCTAATTATTCAAATGATGTAATAGAATAAGGAGTCAAAGAAAAATATCATTGCAAATCTTATTCCCTAAATGTTCTAGTAAACAATTTAGCCAAAGGTGTTTGATCATGAGAAAAGTCACTACACAAAGTTTGAATTTTTTTCACATGACTCCAGGCATCACTTTTTCTATTTTAAAGCTCCAATTGACATACTTCCATATGTTTAGGAGGGACAACATCAAATGTGGGAACATTAAACTAGATTGGGTAATGGAAGGTACTTGTTGTTGCAAGGATGAAATGGTTTGGGATAAGTTGTTGATGTTTGATTCATTGCATGGATTGAAATTGGACATATTGGATTGGGATGGAAGAGTAACATTTTTTTTATGTAGGTTGAGGTTGAGAGCAAGGATGTGGAACACTATAATATGTAGGTATGAGAGATGATTGGGTCACAAATGGAAGACTCATGGAAGGAGGTACATGAAAGAATTTTGATTCACAAAGTTGCCTCCTTCAGTAAGATGTAACATGTGTAGGATTAATATTTTGTGTGGAAGTAGCCGTGATAGAAGATGTGAATATAGGCACTAGGCAAGGATGTAGACATATGAATAGAATGATTAACTTGGCTAGTGGCTTGAGTATAACCAAGGACATAAACACAAATTTTCATAGGCATGATATTAGTGTCAACAATATGAGCAAGGACACACAACAAATCAACACCAAGTTTATCACTTTGTACCATTCTTTTTAATCCTTCAATCAATGGGATTGCCTCACTTTTAGGGTATTGCTGACTTATCCATTGTTCAAATTCATTGTCAATCTTCTCCAATTCATCAATGAAAACCCTAGTTAGTGATTCATCCACATCATGAGAATTATAAATTGAATAAGGATAAATGACATCATTTGTTGGAATAGAAGAACCACCAACGTTCTCATGAAATAAGTTATCCAAATTAGGATCCATATCCTTAGTAATTAAACCTTGGGAAGCCTTAATTCTAAAACATCTTCTCAAAGGAAAATTGTAGGTAGGACTAATGGTAGTAAAAATCATGCACAAAGGAGGAAAATTTAAATTTAAAATTGAAATTTGTGATTAAACAATGCAAAATTTTATAAAAATAACTGATTAACCAATGAATTAAGTAATTTGATTTGTGATTTTGAAAGATAAATGCATATAGATCATAGCATAGCATATCATAAAGATTAGATGTGAAAATTGATTTAAAAATTATTTAACCCACATGTAAGTTTAGAATTATAAATTAGGGATTTTGTAAATTCAACAACTAAATTTATGTGATTCACTTGAAAAATAAATCTATGAGTGTAAATTTTAATTTGAAATTGCATATAAGTAATCAGATCTTAAATAATAAATCCAAATTAGACAACCTACAAGCTCAATTTTAAAATTAAAAAATTAGGGTTTTGTGAATTTAACTTGTAAATTTGTATAACTCAATTGAAAATTAAACTTGCAAATGTAAAATTGAATTTTAAAATGCATAAACACTCAAATATAAGAAAATAAATCAGAAATTAAGAGTGTAAGATGTCAGGTTCACCAAAATGTGATGTGGTGAAAAATTAGGGTTTCACCAAATGATATAGTAAAAGCCTTCAATTTTACTTAGAAACCAATTACATTAAAGAGGGGTGACAACAATAGATCTAGCCTCAAATCAACAAGGATAGGGCTAAGAATTCCTATTGGATTCACTGGATTAGGATATTATATGCACTTTTAAGTTGACTTGGATCTGAGCTATATGAGGGTGTTTTCAAGATCTATTCCCAAAAGGTTATCTTGAAAAATCGGGACCAAAATGCCTGTTGCACTAGTCCTTCACACTTTTTGTTATCCAAAGGGGAACCTGTTTGTCTTCATGAATAAAGTGAATCCTAAGAATTACAACTTTGTACCTATTCTTGCACATAGTACAAAAGGGAAATTGGTTTGGAATAGGGGTTTACCTAAGGTCAAACCCTTGTTTTGGAATTAACCATGAAATAAAAATGAAATGTAACGTAATTATTGTAGTGGAAATGATTTCCTTTTGAGATAAATGTTGAATAATGTTTGAAACACTTATGTTATACCTTTTTATGGAGTTTTGTTTGTGTCCACAAGGAATTAGAGTTTCATGTAGTCTTCATAAACATAGAACATGAATGTCAACTCCAATGCTTTAATCTTGACCGCACTTCTACTCCAATGCTTGAAAGGACGTTGATTACTTGCTCACTTAAATTTGAATGATTTTTTGATTGCTTGAATTTTTCAATTGATCGAATGCATATCAAAATGAGTGGTAAACCTCCTCTTATACATGCTTGTCGAAAACAACTTGATTTTTTGACATGAGTTGACATGGGATGTAGGCTCTCGCTATAATCATATTACTGTTGAGAAGACCCAAAATGGGCCCTAATTGGGAGGACTGGAGCGATAGTGCCCTGGTCCTAACCAACCAGGGACATAGGAAGTTGGGGAAGAAAGTGCGCATGATGAAAATTTTGAGCTTAGTGCATGGTGTGAGCAGAATCAAGGCTCTTGACTCAATTTTTCCTTAAGCTGTTCATTAGTGTTAGAGTTGTAGGATTTCGTCTACTTGGGTACTTGTTTCCTATGATCCTAATCCAACATGTTTAAAAGTTTTCAAATCATATTTCAAAATTATAAACATCCCTTCACCTCATTCATTCTTTTTAAGGAATCATTATTTAATCAAAAGGGCATAAATTTGAGGATATTCAAAGATATTTCTACCTCATATTGAATTTAATATCATAGTTAAGGTTTTTAATCTTGATGATTTTCAATTCATCTCTTAGCAGAATATTTGTAACAAACTTTGTAGCTCAACCATACCATATTGCTCCAAATTCAAAGGAATCATTAATGTAAAAGAAATTTATATGTTTGAATGATTTTCCTCATTCATTCCTATTATATTTTTACTCACTTCATATAGTTATCATGTCATTTTAAAATCAATCATAATACAACAAAGATTGTGAGTTGGCGATGATGGGTTTTCTCATATCATCTAGGTTTTTATCATTCTTATCCTATTATCTACAAGTTGTATATCAAAATGATAGTTATACATATACTACTTTTAATTTTCATGTAATGGTTAGTCATCAAGCCAATATATGGGTCTACTAATCTATAAATTAATTATATTGCATTAATAGATGTGCATTTGAGCTATAAATGAATTGAATATATTATATTAATAGTGTAGAAATATTTTTAATTATATATCTTAAATAACAAATATTTCCACAACAATTTTTAATGACTTAGGGGAATGTAAAGTCACAACTATATATATCCTCTCACCAGATTAAATGGTGCGACCATAATAGAAGTTTGATATATGTATGAAAACATGTAAAAATTAGAAATACTTGGTAACATGGTTAGGTTTTATTGCAAAGGGTCATTGTTGTTGTGAAATATATCATTAAGTATGCACAATATATTTTATATAGTATGTGATTTCACTAAAATAAAAATATGGTTTTATTGACGATGTATTGAATATTTTCTTTCTTAATTTCTTATTCATGGTTTAATTGCCCAATGGAGTAAGCATTGATCCATATTGGTTCAAGGTCAAACACTTTTATTTAAATAGTATCACTTTTCTAGTTTGTTGTTGGAGTAGATTAGTGTTAGTTTAAGTTATGTATGTTTTTAATGATTTAATATTGTTAACTAGGGAATTATTTTAAGGTATCCTAAATGCCAAATATTCAAAAAAATATGTTTATTATATCTAAAACTTGCCACAATGTATGAAAAATTGAAAGATTATTATAAGAGGTTATAATGTTTCTTGAACCCATAGATGCATATGCAATGGTGCATTATTAGCTATATAGAACTCTAACTTAGCTAGTTGATCTTAACCTAGTGACAAATATTTGAGGATATAGCAACTAATTGTTGTTTTATTGTTATATTTTAATAGATGTAAAACCTTGTTTAGGACACCTCTAGGAATATTGCATTACACTTAAGTTAACCTTTAAATGTATAAATATTAACCACTAAAAATAGGTCTTCAACCATCCAAAAAATATTAATTAGTGACAAAGATGGCAAAATATAGACACCTATTTTTGTACATAGCTTATTATCTATCCCTATCGGTATTGGCATGGTGTGATGGTGAAGTTATGGTGTTGTTATTCTTACCATAAAGATTCATAGTTTTGGGTCAAAAGCATTTACCTTTTTTTCTTCGAAACAAACCATCATATATCTTATTAATTATTTATTAGTTATATATCCCTATCCGTATTGGCATGGTGTGATGGCGAAGTTATGGTGTTGTTATTCTTACCATAAAGATTCATAGTTTTGGGTCAAAAGCATTTACCCTTTTTTTTCAAAACAAACCATCATATATCCTATTAATTATTTATTAGTTATGATTTATTTGATTATTTACATACCATTAATTAAATACATATTTATTTTTAGTGGATAGAATATTTTGAACAACTCAGATTGTCATCACTCCATTCATCCCATTAATTATTATTTATTTGATTTTTTTCCATATCTTTAATTAAATAAATATTTAATATTAGTCAATAAACTTCCCCTATGAGAAAGCCTCACCATGATAAACATATTGAAAAACTTAGATTATCATCACTCCATTCATTAAATACATATTTAATTATTACATTGGGTAGTCGCTAAGACCTCACTCGCTAAGACCTCACTCAGGCATGATTGGTTGGCTTTTAAAGTTCAAGGATTTTAATTGGTTTTGTTTTTTTCATGGTATTCTCTTTCTATTATTTATATTTCACATAAGTTAATTTACTTGACATGAACTATGTAAACTTTGTTCATGGTAAGGTTTCTTTATATATTGGTTAAAAAATGAGAAAAAAATTGTGAGAAAATAGTTTATATTCATTTTTAATTGGTTGTTAAATAATTTATTATAAATTCAATGAATGAAATAGTATCATAAATTAATCTATTTGACATGAATCATGTAAGCTTTTTTCATGGTAATCTTTTTTTTTTTTTAAATTGACTAAAACATGACAAAAAAATTGTGAGAAAATAGTTTATATTCATTTCTAATTTGTTGTTAAAAATTTATTGGCAATTCTTTAGAAATTCAACGAATACAATTGTATTGCTAGTTACAAGTATGTCAAAACATATGTAGATTTTTATTACTATATAATAGTTACACAATGTTAAAATGCTTGTTAAGTTTTTAGTTTAATCCTTGAACCTTGTATAGGTACAAGTGCTAGATTGTTTAATTAATTTTACGATTCACCTCTAAAATATTTTATCATTGCCCTTAATTTATTCACATGGATCATAATATATAATTGGGTCATCATGTGACGAGCGCCTCTTTCACATTTTTTACTAAGATTTTGTCTAAATTCATTATATTGAGACACTTCCATAAAGTCAAACAAACTTTTCATCTAATCCATTCATTCCAAACAAAACCTCTTAATCGTAGCCATCCACATAAGGGTGTTGTCATAATGCAACTCCTAACCCTAAATAAAATCCATCATGTGACACTTGTCTCATGTCTCCAACTTTGATCTTAACCCTAATCTTCATTCAATCTTAGCCATCCATCATCAATATAGCCTAGGGTTTGATTTTGCATCTTGAGAACTCTATAAAGCCGAGGTCTCATACCTCATTTGCATATCTTCTTTTATTATGATGTTATGCTGTCCAATTTTCTATCTAAATCTTCTTCCATAGATTTATGCTAAAGATATTTGTATCTTCCATTATCTTATTGGGCTCAATCCGCAGAGAAATAAAGATTTTAGGTGAAGGTATTGTGTCTTTATTATTGATTTTACCTTAATGTTATTAAGTGTGGCAAAGAAAATATGTACTCTGTAGTCCATGAGAAGAAATTATTGACCATAATATTTATTGTAGTTTACTATCTTAGAAGTACCGAAGGTATCTATGAGGTGTATTATTGCTTGTGTTGTTTCAGTGATTCAAAAGAGAAAAAATTATTGATTTTCTCTAAAAGACCATGCAAAGAAAGTATTCCCTAGCTTATTTATTGTAATTTACCATTACAAGCTTTATATGTTAACCATCTTACAAGTGGAAAGATGCATTATGTCGGAAGTTATCTATTAACTCTATTAGTGTTTGTCCTATTGCAGTGATTCCAAACACAAACATCCAATCAGGCATGGCTTCAAAATCTAATGAACAAATTGTAGATCAAGAACTCAATCTAAAAAGAAAAAAGGTTTTAGATAAAGGTATCATCTATTGCAATTATCTTCCATTTTATTCACCTTCAATTTTTTTATTATATTTCATCAATCTTTTATTACCATTACAAATTTTATATGTTAATCATCTTATAAGTGGCAAAGTCATCTATGAATTGTATTATTGTTGTGTTGTTGCAGTGATTCCAAACAGAAAAATCAAATTAGGCATGGATTCAACAGGTAAGGAGCAAATTGACCGGCGGCCTCAATTTGCGGCCACAAACTCTGCTGATGTAAGATTACAAATATTTGGTCCAAATAGGGAAATCCTCTTCGCCTTCATTCTCAAACTCTTCAAGCTTCGGACTTTTTTTAAGACTTTGTTATCAGAGCGCTGGTCTTGAGGTAAGCACTAGTCAATCCTTTGAAAACTATTTAAAATGTATTGAGATGATGTATTCTTCTACTTCATCTCATCGTTTCTTCGATGTGGATGAATGCCTGGCAATTCTATCTGTTGCTTCGGAATTGTTAGTGGATAAACTTATGCAACAATGAATGAGATATCTGGAAGCTGTTTGTCGGAACTCTGAGCAAGAGTTCAAAATTAGAAATCTATTGTCCTCTCTGAATTTGAGTGTCTTGCCCGATTTGAATGCATGGCTTGATAAACAGAACAATAACTATTTAGACTTTGTGAGAGAGAATATCAAAGCAATGCTATGTTTTCTTTCCATTTGTAACTGCCGAAAAGAAACAACCAATTATTCGAGAAGCGGTGGGCAGATTTATAGCAGAAAATTTGCAGGAAGATGAATATTCAGGGATCGCAGAAATGTGCAGGCATATCATTTTAAACATTTTAGAGGAATTTAAAGCTAACATTGCAATTGCTGTGACATCAAATACTAAAAAATGTCCGGCAGATTAGGAGCATTCTTATTTTGCCCTGTGACGGGACGACAATTATTTTCCCATTTCCTCACAGAATAATATCCTCGCTGCGGCTTCCATGGTCGTCCTATCACACTGAACAATTACATTAAAGGGCCACAGCAGGGAAGGATCACTTCCATAGAGAGGCAGCACAACGCTTTTAATGTTAGCTTTAGATAAAAATTGAAAACGGTAGGTTCGCACATATTAGCAATTTTAGCTTCGAAAGCCTCTAATATGATTTGCCTGCACACATCTGCAATGCCTGAAGATGCAAATTCTCTACAATAAATTGCCTGAAGATGCTTCTCCCTGCAAATGCCTGAAGATGCAAATTCTCTACAATAAATTGCCTGCACGTATCTGCAATGCCTGAAGATGCATCTCCCTGCAAATTGGCTCACTGCTTCTCGAATATTTGGTTGCCTCTCATCGACACAGTCTTCAATGGAAAGAAAAGAGATCATTGTTTTGGTATTCTCTATGACAAAATCTAAAATGTCATTCTTCTGTTAATTAAGCCTTGCATTCAAATCGGGCGATACGCCTTGCATTCAAGAGGACAATAGATCTCTGATATTAGACTCTTGCTCTGAATTCCATTTGATTTGTTTATGCCATGCATAGTTGCATAAGTTTATGCCATGCATAGATCACTGATATTAGACTCTTGCTTTGAATTCCGAAGCAACATTCATCCACATTGCAGAAATGAAAAGAAGAAGAATACATCATCTCAATGCATTTTAGTTTTCAAAGGATTGAAAAGTGGTTACCTCAATTTCAAAAGGTCGGATATCCGAAGACCAGCGCTCTGATATTAATTTTCATAGATTGTGGCAAGGTCTAAACATAATTATTTGAGTATTTAGCATTCAGGATAACAAAAAAATTTCTTGATGAACAATGCTAAATAATAAAGAACATACATAACTTTAAGTAGAACAAATCTACTCCTACAACTAGATATAAAAAATGATACTATTTAAATTAAATTATCCATTGAGTAATGAAATTATGAATACCAAGTTAAAATGGAATATATTCAATACAACATCAATAGAATCATATTTTTTATTTTAAGAAAATTAAAATTTATATAAAATATAACGTGCATATGCAATAATCTATCTTAGAACTACAATGACTCTTGTGCAAGAAAATATGACCATTACAAAGTATTTGTAATGTTTAAGATTTTTTCATACATACATCAAACTTCTGCTATAGTTGGACACGTGAATGTGGTGAAAAGAAATATATAGTTGTGACCTTTGATTCCCTAGAATCTTTACAAAGTGTCATGGAGATATTCATTATGAAATATATACAATAAAAAAAATTTATACACTATTATATAATAAATTCAATTCATTTGTGTAATGTGGAAAAATTTAGGATTTCCACCCAAAAGAATGAAAATGACTAATTTTTCACTCAAGGGACATTACATTCAAAAGAGGACGAGGAATTCACTAGATCTAGTCATGAATCAGATCAAGAATAAACTAAAAAAACAATGAGCTACAGATGCAAGATTTTCACACGCACCTAGATCTAAGCAATACAAGCCAATAAAACTTTTCTCACACCAAAGGGGGATGATTCGTCTCTATGAAAAGAGCTTAATCTGAAGAGCGTAACTCCATAGTTGTTTCTTGCACACAAAAAGAAGAGAAAAGGGGTTGGGAATAGGGGTTTGCCTAAGTCAAACCCCAATTTGGAATCAACCCTGAATGAAATAATGCAAATGCTTGAAATAAATAATGGAAAGGTAATACCTCAGATCTCCAATGACTGATAATGATGCTTTACTTCTTGAATGTAATCACATATGTAGTATGAAATGGCATGCACATGGAAAAACCGTAATCACATGCACATGATTGCAAATGAGTGTTGTAAAGTTTCTCCACAATGGTTGAATGGAAATAGTTGATGTATACTTGATGAATTCTTGAGAAGACTTCATATAATTTGCACTTTCACTTCACAGGAGGATCCCTTCAATTTCTTGTGGATGGATCAGATCCCTTCAAATGAGGAAAGAAAAGACTATATATATGAAACCCTAACATTATTTTTTATCATAAGCCGACCTAGAAATGATATATTTTCACCCCAAGCCGGATTTGAACATTATAATACCACCAAATCATGATCCCAAAAATCGAGGAGAAAAAGTAGTGACTGGTGTGAATCACATCGGTCCGACCAACTTTTTTCCATTTTTTAGTGATGCAAGGTATTGTGATGATAAGGTGATCCCCAAGTGGGTGTGACAATTAAAGGTGTTTAGATATGTGAAATTGGGCCTTGAAGGTTGAAATATGACATAATTAGATCTTTGATGAATTAATTGATTGAAGGAATCAAAAGGGACACACTTAGGGTAAAGGGACCAATTTAATGATGTGTAGAATGATAAAATAAGACTTTAGATTTAATTTAATTGATTAATTAAATGCTAAAAGAGAATTTAAATCCACTTATGCCTCTTGTATCCAAATGAGAGGGGAAGACCTCATTACATACATTCCCATCGTCAACGTTAATTTTTTGACATAGGTCGACACAAGGAAAGGTTAGCTACTCAAATTTTGAATAGGGCAAAGGGTTCAAAATTGTCCCCAATTCTGGAGAACTACTATGTGGTGCCATGGTTCTAGTGGGGACCAAAGTGCCATGCCCTGGTCATACCTCATATTTGGGCCAGGGTTAAGGGTCCCGTAAGATAAAATCATATAATATGACCATTATTGCATGGTGGGGGAGCTAAATAGGTCTTGATCAAGCATGGAGATGTAGGTGCTAAGGTGAGAACCCTAAACATGGTCCAAATTATAAGGGAATACAATTTAGCATGCTACATTTAGCCCCCACTTTAGCGGGAGTATGAGATTACATAAATAATCACGGTAACGTAAATAAAAGAGAGATAAAGAAGATGAGAAATGAAGAGCAAGATCACAAAAGTATAAGACAACACTAATTTTGAGGAACTAGGCCACCAATATTAGGATCTTAACTCACTCAAGCATATGCAATGGTACATAAAACAAGAAAAAACAAAAAAACAAACAAAAACAAAAAGGAAAACAAAGGCAAAAGACACACAATAAATGTTAAGAACCAAAAAGAAGTCCTCAAGTCAACTAGCTGAAGAGACCTCGATATCAAAATGTCTCAACAACTAATATCATTCTTGACAAATGTCATTTCACAAACATAGGTGATCACATAAAAGAGTAAAGAAAGAATCATCCATGAACTACAAGAAGCTAAGTTATGAGCTCATGAGAAGAAGGAGAGAGAGAGCATGAATACAAATGAGATGTGTTTATCTAGATGATTCATGAGAAGAATGGTGATAAAGAGAGAACATAGATACCTTGCCTGTACATGTTTGCAACTATGTGATCCATGTTGGGGAGGAGAGTAGGAATAGTCTAGCCCCATTCCACTAGTTCCATTCATCCTTGTGCATGTGTGCAAGTGATGTCTAGTTTCAAGTATGAAGCACCTCTTTTTCGAGTGTGCATCAACATGTTTAAGACATGTAATGTAAATGCAAATGCCAAGAGGAGACTGTGTGTGTAAATGTAAATTCCAAGAGGTGATGTTAGATACTTGACTGGTTTCGAGGACATCCCATGTAAGAGTTTTTCTTTGGTTTCAGTGATGTGTACCCCCATCTAAGACATATATCAAATGTTGTGTTTGATTTTGGGTGTGAAGCATCTCGTCTAAGAGTTTGTGTCCTCTGGTTTAAAGAATGAACACCCTATTTAAGATGTGCAAAAATGATATGCAAAAATATAGTACAATATGGTACAAAGGGAGCATTATGGGTGCTCCCCTTAAGATGTCAACATAGCCCTATGTTGATGTCTTAAGGAAGATAAAGACAAGGATACCAACCTTCAAAACCAAGGAGATATCCTTTATGTAACAATGTCATAAATCTAAACTTAAGAGGAAATACTCTTCAGGCAAGGATAAGATAGTTGAAAAAGAGATATCGTGCCACAAGTGTAAAGAGTAACCTTGGAGGAGAAGAGATATTTTCTCAAAAGACCCCCAAGAGGAGTTTATTGAACAAATATAACATCTTCTACCAAAAGAAAGGAAGGAGAACACGAATTCATGTAATGCCCACAAAAATACCCTAGAGAAATAAAGCAACTAAGACAATAAAGGAGATTTTTTTTTTAAATTAACATCTAACACAACACATATCATTATCTCTAAATTACATCCATTAACATCTAATCATTATGAACATGAATCATAAAACATAAAAACTAATTACGCAAGCAGAATAACATAACATCACTAACATCTCCCTAGGTTATCTCAATGTCATTACTTATACTACCAACATAAGAAATAGCAATCTACTCATTTCCATTAAAACACTTAAGATATTCAATATCCATGTAATACTCTTAATTCCTATCTTTCATGATATGCAACTAATTAACATGACATGCTTACTTTCCAATCAACCCAATCCATTTCCTTAAGTTCATTTTTTTAACCAATTACAAAAGTTCATAATCCCCTTATCCTTTTCCTTCACTATCATGATCTCATTCCTTTTACCAAGATTATCTAAATGGAAGCTATACATGATATCTTATTCCTTCCTATCCTTTAACATGAACATAAATATAAATGCCATCTGCATAAACACAATATTATCTACCAATCAAAATTCCTACCATATGACAAATCCATTTACGTAAATTCCTTTAAACATTAAGCCCTAAAACTCACCCATCGACCATAGGTTCCTTTCTAACCACTACATTTAACCATATTAAGAATCTCATTAAAAACTTCCAAAATCACAAATCTACTTCATTCCAAGATAAATCCATCGTATCCATCTAATGACATTATTCCATTTCTTACAAGAATAAAAGCATAATACATCTCAACATTTATCTCTACAATCATATACCAAGTCCTAAGGTAACATCCACTATAGCTAATACATGAACATTACACTAAGAGAATTGCTCTCCTAATACATAATCTCATCTATATCCTTACAAGATAATTACATTACATTTGCCATGATAACAAATACATCCATCTACTACAATGGTGAACCATAAGATGCAATGAATAATCCACATCCATGTATGAAGAAACCAACAAAGACATCCCAATGGAAGAGGGAATCAACCACCCAACCATGTGGAATCAACCCCCATGCTAGGAGATGACACAAGGTACCAACACACACTCTAGACCTAGGCTGACACCTAACAACTAGAGATACTCAATAACTCAAGCACTATAGCAATACATAACATTCGCCAATCACAAATATAAACTCCAGAGGCGTATCAACCAATCAAGATAGAAATGCAAAACAAAAAAAGAACACATGTAGGAGTGGAGTGTCATCACATGCTATCCTCCAAAACATAACTGCACTGCCCTAGAATAATCTTGATAGCCATGTGGAGTCATCTCGACCTATGAGAGAACAAGGGATATTGACTTATCATCGCAATGGCCTTCCCAAGCTTATCCTAAAACATCCTCCCTAGGATCAAGTCTTGTGGCTCACAACTATTAATTATCTTAATTAGATGAATCCTAATTACCCAACCCATCTAATTAATTATTAATGTTATCACTTGTTTACAATAAGGAAAAATTCCAATGTGCCCTAGTGGTCTACACTATAAGCATCCTTACAAGGAACCCAACGATAACTTTAAGACCCCCCCCCCTCGGGAATAGTAGAAAAATTATGGTGAACTTTTTAGTACCCGTAGAAATCAAATATAATGATTATTGGTAAATTTTTCGATACCCATGGAAATCAAATATAATTATTATTGGTGAACTGTTGGCAATCACCCAAAATTAGGGGAAAATTGTTGGCGAAGCATTTTTTCCCATGTGTTAGATAAACGTATTAGTGCTCATGATTTTACCTTGTAATGCAATAAATGTAATAAATATATTGGCGAATTTAGACATGTTTTAGGGTATGTGAAGGATCATGAGGGGCCAAAAGGTGGCGATATTCTAACTAAATTTCTGATGATAGGCTGATTGAAAAATATCTATAACTTCCAAATGGTATTATATTTTTTGAATTTGAAACATGCGTCACATTCCATGTTTCATATACTATAGGATTAAAAAAAGAAAAATTAAATTTCATAAAGTTTTGACCAAGTTATGGTGGTCAGACATACGAGTTTTTTATATTTTTAAAAAGCTAGAGTAAAAAAACATAATTAATTATTTATTTCAAAGAAAAATATTAAAAAATATGTCCCACATCAAGACATGAGTCTTCTAGTTATAGCTAAAATACTATAAAAAATTATTATGATTTGACTATGATGAGAGTGGTCAGACACACGCTTCTTATCTTTTTCCTAAAATTTTAGTACTACTACATTTAAATTTAAATTTTTTGTCAAATAGATTTTTTTTTTTTAAAACAAACTAGTAGCTCAGAAACTACTTTCAATTTCCTACATATTTTATTCTTACATATTTTTGAAATAATGTTGATAACTTATTAAAAAATTTACGTCAAGTTTCCTAACTCTGTTTTCTGATTTTCATTGCCACTTAAGAGCCTGTTTGGCCCATGATGATCTTGCACATACCCTTTAATGTGAAAGGTTGTTTTTACTGGCGAATTCAGACATGTTTTAATGTGAGAGGTTGTTTTTACTGGTGATATACACTAGTGCACAAAACCAATGCATGTCATTTAGTGGTGTTTTTTTATTATTTGTAAATGAGTATTTTATTATTGATATCAATAAAGTTTACATAATTATCATAGTTTCAGCCAAAATTGGAGCTTTCAAAAATTCTCATGGTCCTATACCATTAAACCACCCATGACAACACGTAAAGCCAAGCCTTTCTCTATAATAGAACTCGACCCCATCCCACTAATCCATTTCCCCATTACATTTGCCAATATTAAATACAAAGGTCTACATGGAAAAACAAAGAGAAAAACCTCCCATGCCCAAGACAAAAGGGGAGACCAAGAAGTTACATCACCATGGTTGACCACCTTCACCAATAAGTCACCACCACATGGCACGCCTCGCTTGGAAATGCCACGGTTGCCCTTAATCTGCCACTCCACCGTCCTTTGCAGCCAAAAGAAAAAATATTGCATTACATTATTTTACATTATACCACCTTTTTGCTTCCCTTTGGATAGCCTCATCCATGTTTAGCCCTTTTTTGTAGAGGTAATACTCAAT
>NW_026730279.1:0-18000 GCF_030272615.1 Cryptomeria japonica
CCAAGAGTCCCATTGGTGTATGGATCTTCTTGAAACCAAATTTTATGTTTCTGCTAACCACTTTTCCTGCACACACTATCCTATCAAAATTTTAAATCCAAGATAATAGTTGAGTTATCCTTATGTAGTTATGTGGGACCCATTCTGACTACTATTCGTAAGGATCCTTTGACATCTATGGATGTAGAAGTAACTCTTCTTTCCCTATAAGTAATAAGTAAACTACATCCTAAGCTAGGAATCGTCACTCTTCCTAGAGTGTCCAATGTGTATTTTATTTCAATCTCAACCATATTATAAAGGACAAAGAGGCAAATGCCTAAAACTATCTAGCACTCTTCCTATATAAAAACCTTTAGAGTTTCCTTATGTCCCTCCTTACGTTCCTAGAACTAAAAAAAAAAGGGAATTAATGTTGAGTGTTACCCGAACTCTTTCAATGAAAAAATTGATTTGTAACCAAAAAAATTGTAGTAAGAGAGAATGCTTGTGACAATATTGTGCCAATTTGTAGTGCAAGATAATGTTGATGACAACACTATTCTAAGACTCATGGGCTTGTTGTGTGAAGTGAGTATTCCCCTAAATATTTAGATATTGATTTGGCCCTACCTCCTCGACTTTCTCCACCATCACCCACCCCTAGAGATGACTCTTACCTATTCCAACCTCATCAAAAGTTAAAGTTGTTGATTCAAAGAAATTGTTCTCCTCTTCCTATCAAATCACATATAATGATTAATTTGCATGATTCTTTAGATAACATGATCGAAACTATTAAAAATGATAATGAGCTATCTTTAATGTTTTCTAAAGAACTAACTATAGCTAGTAGCAACACATGTTATGATCCATCATTAGAGCATGGTCCATGGTTGTAAATAGATATATCTCTATCTACTATACTAGTTGTAGCTCCTTTAGCATCTTGTCCACCATCTCTATATAATGATGAGAAAGATTGGGAGGTGGATAGTTTTGTAGACTAGCTTTGCTCATGAAGTACCATTGTGTTTTCATTTTTTTTCTTGCATGTGATTTTCTTCCCTATGATGTGCTACTTGGTGCATCTTTTGTTTGTTCATCTCTCTTTGGATGACCCTTGAAGCTTCATTGACACAATGATAAAAAGTGACTAATACTATTGTGCCATTCATTGATTTGTATCTCAATTATTCTATGTTTCATATACATGTTGTATATTGTAAATGCACTTTTATCAAAAATGTTCTTTTCTATTGTCTTTTAAAGATGATACAAATCATTGAGTATTTTGGTCTCTTCCATGCTGACCTAAAAAGGCCCTTTGTTCATGTTGTAAGCTCTATATATTTGTGTACATGATTTATTCGACATGCATACTTACGTAGATCATGGATCCCTTATATTCTCTTATCTTGTATATGAATTTCACCTTTGACTTACCTATATTTGGGAAAATTTCACTATTTTGATGTGCTTGCCTTTAGATGTATACTACCTTAAAGAAATTTCTTATGGTTGGTGCATGCAAAAACTTTAAGGGGGGGCATACACTCTTCTTTATATTTCAGTTTGTAAACACACCAAAAGATTGGTTGATACACTTTGATCAAACACCATGATTTTTTGGTGCCACAACAACACCCATTTTGCAGTACCATATCCATAATTTGACCAGTGTTGGGTCCTCACCCCTCGTGAGCCCTTGGTTTTTGTCACTCATTGGTATTGCAGTTATGGTAAAGTTTGCACCTCTTATTTAAAATATTCAAAACATATAACTCTAAATAAAAATTTAAATAAATAAATTTCAATATTTGAATTAAAATAAAAAAATAGAGAAAATAATTTATTTTAAAATTTATTTTATCTATCTCAACCTCATCAAAAGTTGAAGTTTTTGATTCGAAGAAACTGTTCTCCTCTTCCTATCAAATCACCTATAATGATTAATTTGCATGATGTTTTAGATAACATGATTGAAACTATTAAAAATGATAATGAGCTATCTTTGATGTTTTTTAAAGAACTAACTATAGTTAGTAGCAACACACGTCATGATCGATCATTAGAGTGTGGTCCATATTTGTAAACAGACATAGCTCTATCTACTATACTCATTGTATCTCCTTTAGCATCTTGTCCATCATCTCTATATAATGATGAGCGAGATGGGAGGTGGATAATTTTCTAGACTAGCTTTGTTCATGCAGTACCATTGTGTTTTCATTTTTTTCTTGCATGTGATGTTCTTCCCTATGATGTGCTACTTGATGCATCTCTTGTTTGTTAGCTCTCTTTGGATGACCCTTGAGGCTTCATTGACACAGTGATAAAAAGTAACTAATACTATTGTGACATTCATTTATTTGTATCTCAATTATTCTATGTTTCATATGCATGTTGTATATTGTAAATGTACTTTTATCAAAAATGTTATTTTCTATTGTTTTTCAAAGATGATGCAAATCATTGATTATTTTGGTCTCTTCCATGCTGACCTAAAAGGCCTTGTGTTCATGTTGTAAGCTCTAAATATTGATGTACATGATTTATTCGATGTGCATATTTACCTAGATCATGGATCCCTTATGTGCTCTTATCTTGTATATGACTTTCACCTTTGACTTATCTATATTTGGGAAAAATTCACTATTTTGATGTGCTTGTCTTTCGATGTATACTACCTTACAAAAATTTCTTATGGTTGGTGCATGCAAACACTTTAAGGGGGGGGCATACACTCTTCTTTATATTTCATTTTTTAAACACACTAGAAGATTGGTTGATACCTTTTGATCGAACATCATGATTTCTTTGGTGCCACAACAACACCCATTTTGCAGTAACATATCCATAATTTTGACTAGTGTTGGGTCCTCACCCCTCATGAGCTCTTAGTTTTTGTCACTTGTTGGTATTTCAGTTATGCTAAAGTTTGTACCTCTGATTTAATATATTCAAAACATCTAACTCTAAAAAAAATTTAAAATGAATAAATTTCAATATTGAATTAAAATTAAAAAATGTGGAAAATAATTTATTTTATAATTAAAAGGACACGAGAAAACACTCGAAATGTCTTTCCTAGAGACCATGGTGTATACTTTCCATGAGGACCCATCAAATACAAAAGGGTCATTGAATTCATTTAATGCAGATGAGTTTTTCTAAGTGCTCCCCAATGAACTAGAGGCACTGGCTTCCTTTATTTACTGGAGATGTGATTATACAGGTATGTTGTCACTTATAACAATTTAATCGAAACATGTTCACACATAGATGGACTCCAATAAATTTGAAATTTTCAAATAGCTTTGGCCTTTTTTATTCTATGAAACAATAAACTAAAGAATCTTAAAATCAAGAAAGGGAATGATTAGATTATTTCATAATGAGATTTACAAATCTTTGGTAAGGATTCTAATAATATTTGAATTGGTTTCCTTAACCCGTTTACTGTCTGACTATTCCTTACATATTTCTTATTGAAGAGCAAATGTTTGTTTTCACTCTTTGGATGAATCAAATTTCAGACTTCCACAGTCAAAGTCTGCAAAATACTTGAAGTATGACATGGAAAACAATGTAAATAAAATTCTATCATGACCAAAACCAATGAATTTAGAGGATCCTTCGTTCACAATTCCTATAATAAATGCTGCACTGATAAGGGTAAACACTCTCCATCTCCTCTCTTGCAAGTATTTGTTGAAACACCATTCTATCTTTTTCTCCTCATCCTCACCCCATTGTACAATGTTTATGTTTTTCATAGTTTCTCCGAGACATCTTCCTAGAACTACTGCATCCTCCAAAGTACAACCTGAGCCTGTAATAAATGAACCCAATTGCACATAAAGTTAAAATCATAATCCAATTTACTTATTCTTAAATCAAAACAATATAAAATACAAAGCAACTACTTTCAAAACTAAAAGCATTACAAAGATTCTACTCTAAAAATTTAAAGGACTTTCAGAAAAAGTTATAAAACATTTGGTAACTGGTAACTTTAAAATTCATTTTACCTTGACCAAGATCAGGGGTCATTGGATGCAATGCATCTCCTACAAGTGTCACACTTCCATTTCCTTTACCAGGTAGGAGCTTCTCCCATGGATATGCTAACCTCACCTTCATATCTACCAAACTAATGGTTTCTGCCGGAGTTGCTTCAATCAACTCTACAAATGGTTTTGGGAAATCATGGATAGTGTCTAAAGTTGATTGTCGAATCTTTTCAGCATCACCAGAGATATTTACATCTGCAAAAATAGAAATCGAACCCCAAAGAGAGTGAAATAAAATTAATAGTGTTCACGCAGTTGCGAAACATTAAGATTAAGTTAGAGATCAACATTTGGAACTCTCAATCAATGAGAAATATGAAATCAGTTAAAAAAAATTTACAATATGAAAACTACTTATGATGTAACTGTAATGGTGAAATTTAATTTTGTTTTGTTGTATATTTTTACGTTAAAATCTGGATTCATCCTAAATCTTATCTTCTTATCTTCTTGTTAAATTTACAATCTATTTTACAAATTATTAATACGTTTCACTCATTTTCCACAAAAATTGTCATTTAACTGTTATGTTTCAATTATTTATGAAATAAAATGGAGAGCAATGGAAAGAATTATAATCATTGGGGAAAGTGCAAGGTAATGAGTCACAAATTCATGGAAGTCCACGCATTGGAAAATGCACTCTTATAAACGGGGGCCCGTTTATGCTTCGGGCTACCGAGCCGAAAGGTAACGGGGTCCGAAGCAAAAATAAATGGGCCCCCATTTTGTTCTAAAATGGGGGCCCGGTTTTAAACAAAACGGGCCCCCATTTTTTAGAAACGGGGGCCCATTTCTAAAAAACGAGCTCCCGTTTCTAAATTGCATTTTTCCTTTTTTTCCCACAAGCTGCCCTTGTTTGAAAATGGAGGCCTATTTTGTGGAAGTTGACTCCACAACCCACCACTTGGCTCGAGATTAGGCCTGAGATAGCCCTGGGATGGCCACACCTGAGACATGGACTTGCAAATTCAAATCTCCATGAATGAAAGCACAAATATGAACTTCTGAAATAGTTTACGTGCCTCTAATCAGAGAATTTTTATACGAAATTAAAACCCATTTCAGATTATACTATCTAGATTCTAAATATGTAAATTTATTTAAAAATTGATTATTTTAACTATTTTTCATTTAATTTATACTAAATCGGGTCCATAAATTTGAAATATTAACTAATTTTGTTAATTTAATAACTTTTTTTATTTTAAAGAATTTTGGAAAAAAAATTATATTTTATCAATCTACACAAAATTCTTTTGTATTTAAAAAATAAAAAAAATAAAAAAATGTTAAGTTTACATCAAATTATGTGGGTCGTACACGTCAAATTTTTAAAAAGATAATTACAGCCATTAAAAAATTAATTAAAAAAAAATATTAAAAAACAAAATACAGAAAAATATGCTCATCAATCTTCAGTGTGTTACAAACCATTTCCCAAAACGGTTTGAAAAAATAAAAAATAATTTTAATTGTGTCAAAAAGTGTGGGTTGTACACATGCATGGTATGGTCCCTGAAACAGGCATTTTTAAAACATAGTTTTCAGAACTCCATTCAAAAAGTTATTTTTTATTATGTGGGTATTAAAATAAATTACATATTTGGAAAGTAAACTCTAGCTCTTAATCCTCTATCCCAAACCTATGAATGAAACTTTTCTAGTTGGTGCCTCTCCTCATATGTTGTCATGCCTCGAATAGCAGTGTGTCTTGAAGACATTGCTGGTGGTATACCCATCCACTAGCAGTGTGTCTTGAAGACATTGCTGGTGGTATACCCATCCACCTCCCAACTACTGAGTAAACTTCATCACATCCTATTAATATCTATAGAAAATATGTAAATAAAATTTAGCCAACCATGTTAGGAAAATCTTGTAAACATATTCATAACCATAATATGTTAGAGAAGATTCTAAATACATAAGGAATTAATTAATCAATATATTTTAAGCATTATGTTCACTCTTTTATTCAAATATTATTTAATTTGATAGTTAAATAATGATTAAAAAATTGTATATTTTAATTATATTTAAATTGAATAATTTATTCTTATTAAACAAAATGTTCTTTCAATGGTTAAATCAAATATGATATTGACATTTATGTCTTATTAGTGAAGAAAAATGTACCTTTGTTGTAATAGATGTTCCATCTGCAAGCTCAAACAAGGTTAAAGAAGATGAGATGTCCTTATTTATCAAAACAACTTCAGAATTGAATCTGATAGTTCCCTCTTGCAATTCTTTAGCAAGTGTTTGTATAAGTTTGATTCGTTCTATACATGTGGGTTCCATCATCATAGTTAATTTCCTGAAATACAAATTATATTACTCAATATCAATTGAATTTATATTCAAATTTTATACTATTTTATATTATCATTTGTTGATCATATACAAAATAAAATGATTAGAATTAAAGTGCAAATATTAAGATACTTAAAAATATATACTAAAAGAAGGGCTCTCTAGTCAATTATGATAGAATCTTCACTTAACCTAAAAAACTTAAATAAACCATTTTTTTCTAAATATTAAAAATATATATCATATTAAAGTTTTTAGAAAAAACATAAACAATTTAATAATTAACATCGATCAATTTATTATATAACTAATTTCAATCCCATATGACTCCTTGAAAAGTTTCCAAGGTCTATGAAGGCCTATATGGTAGCTTGCATTTAATTTTATTCCCCTAACCTTAACAAAATTAAATAAATTATTTTTGGATGATACATGATTAATCTTACACTTTTGCTCCTACATCAAGTATTATGGTTCAAGTGTGGTGTTGTTGTTCTTTCCATCATAATTGAAACTCTGTTTGGGTGGGGATGAGGTCCCCATTTGTGACCTCACTGGTTCAAACCAAAAGTGCTTACCACTTTAAAAAAAAAATTAATATTATCATTTCTCCCAGTGCGATATGACTCTTGTTTCACTGTTATTTATACACTAATGAATACTTTATATTTATTTTAGGTATCTCAAGTTTAGATGATTTTGTGTAATAATTAGTGTATAAATAGTATTTTTTTAGTTGAATCCATTTTTCCTCTCTACTTATATTCTTAGAGACTTGTTTTGATCTAAAGTTTATTTATTTTGTGTCTTGGATCATGGATCAGACTCACTTTGACAAGAACTTGTAGAAACAATTACTTTCTTATATTTTAATTTTAAATATAGAATTGTCTTTATTTCTCATTGTGACCATTGTATGTTTGCTCAAGATGCAAAAAAAAAATTGACCCTTTGATTTATTGTATCTAGTTCATTTAGATGTTAATCAATTTGATAAGCATCTAGTTCTCTTATACCCCAAAGTTGTCATTTACTACTTGCACATATTGCTATGAACATTTATAATAAAATATGCATTACAATAATTTCAAAACACCTTTCATATTTTGATTTTTTCCCTTGAGTTTTTATTATTCATTTAATCAATGTTCCTATATTATTCAGCAAAGAGGAAGAAATTATCCTTGCCACATGTAGACTAACAAATGCAAGAACCATGTTCATTTCCAACATGAGAGTTTTATGTCATTTATGGAGAGACATAAAGGGGTGGTGGAGATAGGCTTTTGAAGGGAGATGATATCACAAAAGGAGATATAGAGGAGGAAGGAGATTTAGATGCTCATGGCGATAATGCGGAATGGGTTATCTTGCCCCTATTGTGTGTGGGGTTTGTGGCAAGCCTTGGGCAATTTTTCGTTTCCCTTTCCTAGAGTCTAGGTTTTTATTTTTCCTTGCTACTTGTGGGTTTCTCACCACCAATTACAACTTGCATGGAAATCCTACTAGAGTTTGTTGGTGGGTGGTTGTGGTGTGCAGGGCTCCTCGAGTTTATTAATCCCTCCTCTTCTATTTGTGATTATATGTTGGGGTTTCTAGACAGTATATGCAAAGACTATTTCCACCACAAATCCAACCCTATCTATGAATTAAAAAACCATAAATAGTATGAATAGTTCATTCAAAACTATTTGCCAACTAACATTCATGAATTTTATTATCATTCATCCAACCTCTAATATTATCGGGGTATACTTTGACTTAAGCTACACAAGTACCATTATTATTACTCAAGTGAGAATAATTAAATATCCTAGTTATCCTAGTAAACTTATTAAATAGGCACATCTCTAATTTTTTGGTTTGTCTAGAAGTGGAGCTCCCTCTGTCCTCTCCTTTGAGGACTATTAGATCTTCTCTGTAGTGTGAGTACTCCTTTGTGGGTATCCATTGGTTTTTATTGGTTATTCATATCTTTTTAGTTAGTGATGACACCTCAATGAATTTTTGGGTTGTGGCTTGTTGCCCTACTTTAAAGGTTATCTTCCTTGTTGGGCTTTTGAGCTACTCTATATTTCTAGACCCTAGTGAAGGTATTCCACATAACCTAGTTCCATCTATTTTTCAAGTGTCTAGGTATCCTTATTTCATTGATACCTAGCCTAGAGTTGCTGGAGGGTTATATATGCTAGAGTTGGAAGTGGCTAATAGACCTTATGCTACTATGGGCCTTTATGAGAGGGCTTTCTCTAATAATATTTTTTGTTTTGTAGTTGGATGTCCTATTGAGATAGGCTTTGTTATAGGTTTTTCTTTCTTGTCGTATTAACACAAACTCTTATTCGAGTTTAGGTGGGATTTTTTTTCTACATCAGATGGTTATCAAAAATCATGCTTTAGATATGGGTCAGGGTTTGTTGGCCCTTCTTGCTCTTCTTTCCATGTTTTTCTTTTTCAAAGAAACTCTTTGTACCCCTTCCCTTTTATACTTACGTACTAGTCCTATCGAGGTGAGTGTTGCTCTTGCAGGTATGAATAAGTTCCTACTTGGATGTTCTTAGCTTCAGTGCTCCTGTATGAAATTTTTTTGTTGTCACCCTATCTTTTCTCCTCAATTTCCTATTAAGGTGGAAATTTATCATTTACAATATTTCTCTCATCTATCTCCCATTGAGGTGGAGAATGGCCCTTCAAGATTTGATAGGGCCCTCTAGTGTTCTTGTTAGTCTGGTGGGTGTTATGGTTTCTACTAAATGTTTTGCTATTACTGATCCTATAAAGGTGGTTTTCTAAGTAAGGTTTGCATGGATTTGACTCTTGGTTGGAAGGATATGGCTAGTATATTATTTAAATTCCCATGTGTGAGGGATTTTTGGCTCAGGTTCCCAACTAATCTCTTCTTTGCCTTGTCTATTCTTGATACATTCTTCCCTCTCAATGCTAGTTGGTTTGTTTTGGTCTCTCTTTTTGCAAGACTGAGTATTAATATGTGTCTCAATTCTCTTCTTTCTAGTTTATTTTCTATTAGAAGGTAGCTTTTACTTCTTTTACTTTAGTGTTCCTTGTTGTATCCTACCTTGTCTATTCTCCTTATATTTCAAGGTGTTTGTTCAAAGTTTTGAGGTTTCTTTCAAAACCCGTTAGTTGTAAAATTGTAGTCTTAGTTTTAAGTCATGATCCTTGCCTCCTATTGGTTAGTTTCTCTAGTCAAAATCCTATATTAGTCTGACTTCTTGTGAGACGATGTTTTTTATTAAAGAGAAAACAGGTTTTGAAGGGACCCGAAACCCTTTACAATCAGATTTTGAGTGGATCTGGAACCCTCAACCAGAAATTTGTCCTAAAAAAAGGAACATGAAAGCACTAGACAACCATGGGTAAAAATGGCACCCATAGCCAAATACATGGGTTTTAAAAATAGGCTCCCACAACCTTAAAAAACTGCAAAAAGAATAGTCAACAATCAGCCTAAAACTAGCCCCCAACCAAGAACCATTAAGAATTACATTTAGAGCTACTCTAGTTCCTCTGAGACAATATTATTTTCTCTTGGTAGTCAATTTTGTAGTTCTTATTTATCATCATATTTTCCTTTATGATTTAACTCTAAAAGGGTTCATACACTCTCCCATTTTTATCTAATCAAAATAAATATAAGAACGAATTTTAATAAGAACAAAGATAATTCATGAGCAATATCATAATATTGATTAAAAAATGTATATAATCTATATATATATATATATATATATATATATAATCACTAAAGAAAAGTTCAATGTTTTCTTGGTTAACATTAAAAAAAAACTAAGAAAAAATTGAAAGAAAATAAAGTCTTCAATGTGACACATGAAGACCTTGAAAAAGAAAAAGAATAACTTGATGAACAAGTTGAGGAAGTCAATCCTAATATTCAAGAATTCTTAAACCAATGATATAAATAATTTAAAGGAGATTGTACTATATAGTATAAGAAAATATTGATGGCTGTTTTTGGAGTTTGTTGCTCGATAAGAATATAGAGGGAAATATGTAAGATGTGAGAAAATATGAAGCAAACCAATAACACATTTCAAGAAGAGGTAAGCTTTCCTTTAATGAGCATGGTGGCTCAATATTTGAAAAAAAAATATGTTAATTAAAAATTAGAATCAAAATAATGGACTAATACAATGAAAACAAAGTATGATACTCTTATGAGAAATCATGAATCTACTCTTATCAATTTGTCAACAAGAAAGAATCCCATGTGTTACTAGTGGGTATTCGTAAAAAATTACAAGACGTTTGGAACTATCAAAAAGTACTTGAAGATAGACTGGTAAAACAATCATGTGCATAAAGGAAGGCATTCATTATGAAGACGCTTTTTCTTCATTGGTAAAAACAAAATCTATTGTGATTAAATATTTTAGCTTGTCGTGCATTTATACAGTGCACCCATAAAATGGATATCAAAAGTTTATTGATAAATGGAGATTTGAAGTGTAAGTATGCATACATTAAAGAGTACCAAGAAGATGGAAGGATCAAAGGAGGTGAGGATTCAGGAGGACAATACAATGGTAGAGGAGGCTTGGCCCTCCTCCAATGAGATTGTGTGGCTCTTTCTTATCAATGCCCTCCTTTCTCCTAGAAATTCAATTAATGGAAGTTGGTGCTACAACACATGACAAGCCTCTCAATGATTTGGAAGGATCATATAGAGTTAAAGGAAAGGATAATTCCTTCCATGACATTGAAGTGGAAGGAAATCAAATTATTTCGCCTTCTACAAGATTCATTGTATAGGAGAATAGTGAAATCGATGGAGAAAGGCCATAGTGTAGAGGAAAATGTAAGTTTCCTCTTGTTGGCCCTAAAATAAATATTCTTTTCTCCTAACTCAAAAATGATTGATTTCTTGAGTAAGGAGGATAATAGATTGAATAAAATTGTTGTCTCCCATACTGCACTTGATTGTAATAAGATGTTTGAGCTAGGAGATTCTTAAATGAATGGATTAACAATGTCTAGTTTTATAAGCTACCTGGTTATAGGTTTCATTTTGTATAATGGTTCAGCATGGATTATTTCCAATTTTCTTCAAGGATCACAGTATGCAAGAGAAATTTATTAGTTAAAAATACTGAAATATTGGAAATTGTATGCTCGATGCCTTAAATTAGTCACCAAAATCCTTAAATGAGGAGGTGATCACACTTTCTTGTTGAAAGGAAGTTAAGGTAGTGGAACAAGTTCCTACAAGAATATTGAGAGGGGAGCTATACAAAACTTTACTAATCTTTAAAACAATTACATAAACTTAATAGAAATTAACATAAATAGAATTATACCACAACGCAGTGATTTGCATGGGGAAAACCCTTTCAAGAAAAAAAACCCACACTCCAAAATGTTACCAAATATATTCTTCATAAATCAACAACAAATTACAATATACTTGTGAAGAAAGATTCTCATATGAGTATCACCAGCAGAGATCCAGAGACAACTCAACAACTATCAAACTCTCATAATACATCACAATACACAACCATAATATAATTCCCTAAGAAAATAGGGTTATCTTCTAACACAAGCAAAGTACACAAAATATTTTCTATTAGATCTATTATGTAATGATAAATGGTCAATAATTACAATGATAAATTATACATAAATATGGTTTTCAACCCTTGTGTTGGTGCCCAAAAACAGGTTTACATTGACTCAAAGGAAGAGACCAAGTTGTTTTCTCCCAATAATATCTATGGAAAGCCACTTTGAACTATTTTATATTCTTCAGACTTGGACCAACAATGACAAGGATGCTAGATCCTTCTACACTTTAGGCTCTACAAAACTAGGGAGGGTGATGCCCATGCTTATTTATGATTTTACGCCACACTCATAAATCATGCATGAAATAAAGTTGATAATCTCATATAAGGACTCAAAAATAAGGGAGAATGCTTAGGAATGGCAAATTCCTCAATGATCCTCAACCCGTTTGGAGCATGAGATGACTAATACATATGCTAATGTTCATATAAAATGAAAATATTCTGATATTCAACAAGTTATAGCAAACCAATGGTGATTTTGAATAGTAAATAATTACCCAGGCATTTACTTAACTATGATCAATGCCTTAATCCATTGGGTACGTGAATTCATACTACATTAGACTGTACTTCTGATAGAATCTATCTAACAGTGTAAAACCAAATATAATATTGCCTTACAATATATCATTTTTGTAATTCCCACCCAAAACTACTTATGAAAATCCCTTTAAAGGCCCCTATCACTCTGCAATTTTATTCAAGCATTTAATTGACCTATCAGACCAAAGCACGAACAAAAGGTTACATACACCATAATAGTGCAATGAATGATAAAATCCTTGATAATACACATTCAAAACATGATAGAACAATACATTGGAGAGAAATGGGTTTGAATCATATATTCATTCATTCATTCATTCTGGTGTCCCTGTAAGAATACAATCCATACATAACTCCTTCAAGAACCTACAAAAATCATAGACACAAGAATCTTTTCTATTTTTTGCTCTGTAAAATGACCTCTTACAATACTTTTGTTTTACCTAGACTTTGCTATTTGGAAACAGAAATTCGGAACACATAAGGGACCAAAATTTTGAACCCCGTCTCATAGCCCTGAATTTACTTTTATAAAAAACAAGGGAGCAAACAAGCTTCAGGCCAACGGAGACACCTGTCATCTAAGAATGACTATGCATAACTGTATTTTGTTATACAAAACAACCATCCTCGAACTTGCTTACACTGGATCAAAATTTGCAGCCACCTTCTTGAAAACTCATGATGAAAATTACCCCATCTTGTCTTACAGGCTGCAAAATATCAGTCACTAGAAAACAAAAATAGTTATGTAAATGGTTTATAGCTTTCTATTAATCATTCAAATACATGCCACTCCATGCGCTATTATCTTCATCAGATGACCAATTAAAATTCATTACTTCATCTTCTTTTTCCCTATATGGAATATACTTAATGGATACTTAGTTTGCCTCTCTTTCAAAAGTTTCAAAAAATAACCCTGTAGAAATTATCTTATCCATACTATCTTCTAGCATATCCATATTTATCCCATCACAAATCATTTCTACCTAGGTGTTGATGACTCTCTCTGCCTCTTCCTTCCAAGAATGCAAAGGCTTAACTGCCCCTTCTCTATCTAAACAATATCTACCAAAAGAGTTTGTTCTAATTCATGAAAATTCTTCATCAATTCCCTTATCTTTCTTTCTATATTTTTTGGCAGAATTTGGGATTCCTGCATTGATTTTACCAATAAAAATGTTGGTTGGAGTGCATGTGGCCTCTTGGTATGAAATTTAGAAGCCATAGACATCATTCTAAGTGCATTTCCCCTTTGTAACCACTTTGTAAACAAGGGAAATGCTACTTCTTTATCATCATCAAACTTTTGAATAGCATCAAAAAGTAAAGAATATAAGGCATGAATACTGTTTAACCTACTTTCAATTTTCTCATTCAAATGAGTTAGCACTGAGCTAACTATATCCTTCTATTCCTCAGCTGATTGTTTTTCTATTTCTTTTAATTTATTCTCTAATTCAACAATCTTCTCCATAAGCTGAGACTCATTTGGTTCAATCGATCTTGTAGTATCGGGCTCATCATAATCATATGGCACTAATGTCATGCCAGGGATATTAGTACTTATATTTAATTGAGATACTTCTTCTTTCTAGATCATAGGTGGTGACCTAGATGTTGATGGCTCAAATGGTCCTACAAGTGCAGGATATGAAACCTTTATTTGTCCTTGCTCTAGGAGTTGCACTCTCATTTGCAACTCCACACATCTTTTTTGAGATGCATTATATTAATTAAAAAGTTTGTCAAATTTCTTCATTAGCTCAGCCCTCTCTGAACCTTCCTTTTTTGCACTCTCATGTGCCAGCTTAGCAACATCAACATTCAATTTTGTAGCCTCTACACTTGATGTGTTGGCTACTCTCTTTACAATAAAACCTCCCTTGAAGTTGGGGTTTAAATCACTGATATTGGGATTCCTAGCTCCCTCCTCTAATGCCCATATAGCCAAGGTTGCATAATCATCTACAAAGTCTGATCCTGTTAATGCTAACCCTACTTCTTCTTCCTTTGATTTTATAATAGCATCAAATGCCACTACATCTACTATATCCCATTCTGGCTATATCAAGACTCCAGCCTGACTTAAAATTTTTCTACCCTCATCACCAGTGATTTCCTTGAACTTTTCCTTCATTTCGCCTTTTACTTCCTCTTGGATTTCTTGGTCTAATCTATCTGGCCTTTGGGCTTTCCTCTCAACAATCATTCCTTTGTATTCCTCAACCTTTATTTTCTATACTAACTGCAAAAAGGTTGGGCTTTTTACAAATGCATCATCCTCAAGGAAGCTATCACATGCCTCATTTCTCGTATCTTTTAAGGCTTTACCCTTAATATCCAAGGGAGTAAGATCCAACTCCAAATTAGGAGGCAATATAGGAATACCCATTTGCATTTTTGCACTTGTTGCAACAAACTGTCTCCCTCCACCTGAGCTTCATCTTGCTACCAGTGAAAAGGATACAGCTGATGGTGAGGGGCTTCTATCAGAGTCTTCAAGATCAATGATCCTGACTCCTTGAAGAGGCTTAATTGGTATCTTGTGGAAAGGCTTTCATCTCATTATCTTCTTACCCTTTCTCCTTATCAATCTCCCACTATCATTGATGCTATTCTCTTCATCACTTACTTCTTCTCTAACTCTTTTGTGAGGAGATTCCTGAATAGGCCTCTCGGCTACCACACCACATGCTCTCTGGGATATATGAGGTTGTGAGCTTAATTTTTGTCGGCCATGAACTTCTTCAAGTCTAGCTACCTTCTCCCTTAAGACCTTCGTCAATTCATCAAAAAAAATTATAACAAATTCAGTCTTGGCATAAAATGGAGAAAACTCCTTTAATGGATCATATTTTGGATCCATCTTCTGAATAGCAGCCCATAATTTTCTAAAAATTATCCACTTCTCCTTTCTCCATTCCTGCATCCTGTGGTCAAATTCATTCATGATTAAGTCCTTAAGAAAACTATACATATGGAGCAACAAAGATCCTCTTATTCTCTTTCTAAAAGTGTTGTAAAAACCTTCAGGATCATTGTTTATAGTTATACTTACCCCCAAATGATATGGAGCAAATAATTTATCAAAATGCTCATACCCTCCCTTTATAATAACAAAGTAAGGGATAATGGAGTAATCTGGAAAGAATGACCCTTTTCCTTTTCCTTTTAAATCTTTGTCCTGAATACATCAAATTTGCCACATTACCTCAGAAAAACATATTCTTAGAGGAACATTGAAAAGCAATACATGAGGTTATCTGGAGAAGCCAGAGATTCTGATTATAGTACTTACAGAGTATGGGATAAAATCTCCCCAATTATGTTCAATTCTGGCAAGACACATCCTTTCCTTCGGTCTTACAAAATCATGCAATTCTTTAGGAATCCTTGCTGGATTCATTGTCAACCTTTGTCTTAACCTAGAGGCAAAGTTGTTATCAAATCTTATATAGCTAGCCTCTTGTCTATCCCATGACATGTATGTGCTTCAAAGTTGTATTGGAATCTCCTAATTATCTATTGCCCTTCTGAGGTTCATGGTACCCTCAAAATAATCTGCATTCCTTGAAAGGAACATATGCATAGGTAAAGAATACTAGGGGAATTTAACCCTAGCAACCTGATTCTTAATGTCTAATAATCCCTCTTGAATCTTTTCCTCAAGATAAGGGGCAAAGTCAAAAACTGTTGTAAAATCTGGATGTTGTATCTGCATAGCCATGTACATGAAATCAGGTGGCATTACTGTAATGGGACTAAAACCCAATACTTGGCATAAAGAGAATAAAGTATCCTAAAAATAGGGAGTGAATGGACCAATTGGCAATGACTCTTCTGAACTAAGGCCAATATGGTATGTTGTACTTCCTACTTTGTCTATGTGCATTGGAAGGAAATTCTTTCTAATGAATTCCTTCATTTTCTAATATTCTTCCTTTTGTTCATTTAAATTTACTGGTACTAGGCTAGGGGATGGCTCGTATAAGTCAAAAATATCTTGAAATTCCTCCCTTCTGATGGTTAAGAGGATCTCCCCATCATTTCCTCTGATAACCCTTGAAACTAGGTCATATTTGTCTGCAACAGCCTTAAGCAAATCGACATCCATAAAAACACCCGGTACTACCAACTTGCCCAAGTCATACTGCAAAGAAATAGATAATGGGAAATTTAATTTCCTTTATCCATACCATAATTTGACAATATCTAACCTAGTTGCCGATATATTAGCATCTACCAAATGGAATGCTTTGTCAGTTAACCCTTCCCCTAAGGTTTGTCCATCCACAAACCTTTGTTCCTACTGCTTATCATTTGTAGAAGGCTTTAATTGGCCCAAGAAATCATCATAAATATTTATTTTCATATAATCCACCTCCCTTAAATGTTTCCGTGAGGAAGGCATTTTCTACAACTAGGGCTTTCTACTATATTTCCAAGTCTAGGACTTATCACGAGATTTTTTTAAAATTTTCCAAAGTAATTCAAACATATTTCACTATTTCCTATCCAGTATCTTAACCCTAGAACAAATTTACCTTTCCTTTTGCAATCTTTCACAATTTATAATATTAATTTGTTTCAAGAACATATGGAGAGCTCAGATAAACTTACTGCTTTTGATTTTCACTAGAAATGACAATTTCATGTCACAGAGGGTCGTTTCAGTCTCCTTCAGCAGAAGAAAATTCTTCAAAATTTCTATGAAATTTTTTGTGAATGAAAAAACTTTAAGAGTATTTTAATTATAGTCTAAGAAAGGACGCAAATGTCTCATCCACCATTAATATTCGCATGAGTGAAAAAATGGCTCCTAGCTTTGTAATTAAGAAGTTTGAAAACTAGTCGTCGACCATCCTCCTAGTTGGCCAATCCAATGATCGTCTCCTTGTTGACTCATCACTTGTTCTTTTATCTATATTAATGGCCCCAAAAAATTGTGACACATCAGCAACACCTCCTCTTTCTCTTGAACTCCATCAACGGCCCCACAGTAGGTCTTTCTGGCCAATTTGAGACAAGTGGCATCATCCCGTGATGCCATGGTCCATAACCACCTTGCAACTTCCATTATGGGAATAAAAGGGCCATCCGATATGTTCAATATTTATCACCTACCATACCTCCCATTGACTCCTTCAGGACTTAAAATTTGAGTACCTTTTACCTCAAGATAAAATATCCTCATTCATTTTGAGCACATACAAATTTATGGGACTGCTAGTAGACTGACCTTTACCACCTGCGAATCGATACTTCAAAGGTTTCGACCAGTTATGCTACTAACCCTGCAGGTTTCCACTGATGACACATGGCACAATCTCGTGATGTCATGGTCATTAAAATCCTTGCATCTTTGATTGTGGGGAAGCGCTAGCCGCTGGATTTATCCTTTGTTTAATAGACGGTCAGGGTATTTAGTATTTGCCAGACTTAGGAAAGAATAAGCACGGGCATAAATATTT
>NW_026730280.1:0-17971 GCF_030272615.1 Cryptomeria japonica
TGGTTTTCCCCCTTACAGGGTTTCCATGTACAAATATTGGTGTTAAGTGTTGTGGATGACTTTATCTTTTTGTTTCATGCATTAATCTTTACTGTTATTGCAATTATCTGATAAAACTGTCCACTAGTATAAAAGACTGGTTCACCGGTATTAAGTAGTAAGTTGGTTAATTTGTTTTTGTTTTGAATTTATTTCACAACTGATTCACCCCCCCCCCCCCCCCCCCCCTCTCAGTTGTCTCTAGGACCTAACAATTGGTATCAGAGCCTAGTCCTCTTTTGCAAAAGTTTAACGGCTTGAGGATATCCAATGTCTACTAACTATTTCAGGAAGGACGGTCCTAAAGTTGATGGAACCAACTATGGCATATGGAAGATCAGAATGGAGACACATTTAAATTGCATTGGAAAGGACATCTGGGATGTTACAAAGAATGGCTATACTGCTCCTACTCAAAGCTAGCCTAATCCATCTAACTTGACTAAAGATGAAGAAAATGATTGCAAAGCAAGAGAAGCACTTTTGAGCGCATTAACAGATCAGAAAATCATGGGATTATCAGATAGATCAACTGCTAAAGCTATTTGGGATCATTTGGAAACACTGAATGAAGGAGATTCCATAGTCAAAATTGTAAAGCTTGAAAGCTTCCGGATCAGGTATGAAAATCTAAAAATGGAAGAAGATGAAAGGATTTCTGCTTTTATGAAAAGAGTAAATGAAATTGTTTTGGGTATTAAATGTTGTGGAGGAACCTTAAGTGAAGATGAAATTGTTTCAAAAGTTTTAAGAGGATTGCCACCATCATATAAAATGAAGGTCACTTCTATAAATGAATTAAGAACAATGCCTAATAGATTAGTAACTAGAGATACATTGATTGGAAAACTTTCAGCCTTTGAAATTGAGGAATTTGGTCAAGTTGTTACTATAAAGATAGATTTAGCCTTTAAAGCATCAACATCATCTGCATCATTTGACAAATCTAATTGGAAAGCCTTTTATGCAAGAGAACTTGAAGAAAGCAAGAAAGAAAATGAAGAACTTGAAGAACTTGAAGCACTATTTGCAAGGAAAATGCCTAAAGGTCCAATTGGAAGTAAGTATGAAGGTAAAGCACCCTTTAAATGTTTTAACTATAATAAGATTGGTCACACGGCTTCAAGATGCCCTGATAGACATGCTAGACTAAGAGAATAAGTTAGAAGAACATACAAACCTAACCCTGAATATCAGAGATACAGATTTAAGAAGAATAAAGACAAATCTTGTTATCTTGTTGATGAAGGAGTGACTGATGATTCTGATGAGGATCTGGCAGACAATGGATGGGTTTTTGTTGCTATAATAGAAGATCAACCGACACCCATAGTCCAACTGGTAGAGCAGGCCTTGGTAGCTAAAATTGACGTAAAGGATGAATGGATCATTGATTCAAGATGCTCACATCATATGACAGGTGATAAAGGTAAATTCTTGAACTTTCAAGAATATAATGGAGGTCTAGTGAGATTTGGAGATGATAAAGCTTGTCTGATCAAAGGTAAAGGTACAATATCTCTTGATGGTAAGCATAATACTGACAATGTTTACTATGTTGAAGGTTTAAAGCATAATCTTTTGAGTGTTGGTCAATTAGTTGAGAAAGGATTTCAGATACAATTCAAAAATGGAAAATGCAAAATCATGAATAGAACTAGTTTAGAAATTGCAACCGGTAATCAAACTAGAGTTGATATATTTCATTTGAATAATAGTGAAAAGACATACTTGATTGCAAATATTGATGAAAGTTGGCTATGGCACAAGAGACTTTGTCATGTAAACTTCGATTGCATGGTAAAAATCAGTACTACTAAGGTAGTTAGAGATTTACCTAAAATTGTCAAACCTCACAATACAGTATGTAAGGAATGTCAATTTGGAAAACAAGTTAGAACTACCTTTAAAAGTATTCCAAAAAAATCCAATAATGCTCTTGAATTAATTCATACTGACTTATGTGGTCTAGCTAGAACCAAAATTTTGCAAGGTGATAAATATTTCATGCTAATCATTGATGACTATTCTAGAATTTGTTGGGTTACTTTTCAAAGAGAAGAATCAGAAGCACTTGGGAAGTTCAAACTGTTCAAAGCAATGGTAGAAATTGAAACCGGTAAGAAAGTCAAATGTCTAAGATCAGATCAAGGAGGAGAATTTACATCTAAGGAATTTAATGCATTTTGTGAAGTGAATGGAATTAGAAGACAACTATCAGCACCTCAGACACCACAACAAAATGGAGTTGTTGAAAGGAAAAATAGAACTATCTTGGATGCATCTAGAAGTATGTTATCAAAAGCAAATCTAACACATGTATATTGGAGAGAGGCAGTAAGTACATCGGTCTATACATTCAACAAAGTTCACATCAAATGTGAAATCAGTAAGACTCCTCATGAACTATGGTTTGGGATTACTCCTACTCTTAAATATTTCAGAATATTTGGAAGTAAATGCTATATTAGAAGAGATGAGTATATTGGCAAATTTGATCATAGAAGTGATGAAGGAATATTTCTTGATTATTCATCTAAAAGTAAAGCATATAGATGTTTTAACAAAAGACTGCAGAAAATTATTGAGAGTACAAATGTGAAGATTGATGAACAATTCAAAGGAACTTCAAGGTATATAGATTCTGAACCGGCAACAGAGATTATAAATGAACATACACTGAACCCACCAGTATAGAATGAAGATCCAGTTACACCAGTATCATCTAAAAATTCCACTGTGATTGAGGAACAACTGCAAACAAAGACACCCCGATATGTAAGACTGAATCATTCTAAAGATCAGATAATTGGAAATAAGTATAAACGAGTTATGACAAGAGGAAGATTGGCAAATGAAGAGGTATGTCTTATTTCTCAAATTGAACCATCATCAGTTAATGAGGCATGTGAAGAAAAACACTAGATTAAAGCTATGGAAGAAGAATTAGAACAAATTGAGAAGAATAACACTTGGACATTAGTTCCTCGGCCTAAAGATAAAAATGTAATTGGAACCAAATGGGTATTCAGAAACAAACTTAATGAAGATGGTAAGGTTATCAAAAATAAAGAAAGACTAGTGTGTAAGGGGTATTCTCAAAAAGAAGGAATTGATTACAATGGGACCTTTGCACCGGTAGCCAGAATTGAGGCAGTCAGATTATTTTTGGCTTTTGCAGCATACAAGAACTTCAAAGTATATCAAATGGATATTAAATGTGCATTTCTGAATGGAGATCTTGAAGAAGAAGTGTATATTGAACAACTTGATGGATTCTCTTTGATAGATAACAAAGATATGGTTTGCAGGTTAAGGAAAGATTTGTATGGATTGAAACAAGCTCCAAGAGCTTGGTAGGCAAGATTGGATAAGTATCTTTTGAAGATTGGTTTTTCTAAAGTTAATGCTGACAACAAATTATATTATAAAGTGACTAATAATGACATCTTGGTTATAGAATTATTTGTTGATGATATAATCTTTGGAGGAGAAGATGGACTATGTAAAGAATTTTCTATTGAAATGTAGCAAGAATTTGAAATGTCTATGATTGGAGAAATAAAATTATTTTTAGGATTGCAGATTTCATAGACTGATAAAGGTATATTCTTGAGTCAATCCAAGTACTTAAAGGAGTTGCTAAAGAAATTTGGGATGGAGAACTCTAAACCGGTAAGCACACCTATGACTACAAATGACAAACTATCACTAAGGGATGAATCTACACCTGTTAATCCAACTAGGTACAAATCTATGATAGGAGGTTTACTGTATTTGACACAGACTAGACCTGACATCATGAATGCAGTATGTATTGTTTCAAGATTTCAGAGTAATCCAGAAAATCATGAATCAGCAGTAAAAAGGATTTTCCGGTACTTACAAGGCACTACAAATCCTGGATTATGGTATCCTAGAGATGAAAACTTTGAATTATGTGCATACACAGATGCAAATTGAGCAGGAGATGTGGATGATAGAAAAAGCACCACCGGAGGAGCTTTTTTTCTTGGAAATAGACTAGTTTCTTGGTTGAGTAAGAAACAAAGTTGTACATCTTTATCAACAACAGAATCAGAATATGTTGCAGCAGCAACTAATTGCACACAGGTACTATGGCTTAAGCAAATGTTGAAAGACATAAAGGTAAAATGCAAGGAACCTATTACTATCTATTGTGACAACACTATAGCAATTGATATATCTAAGAATCCGGTACTACATTCTAAAAAAAAACATGTTTCTATCAAACTAAATTTTCTAAGGGAGAATGTTGAAGCAAAAGAAATTAAACTGGTTTATGTGAATACTAAAGAGCAGATTGCAGATATTTTCACTAAACCTCTGCCTAAGGAGACTTTTGAATATCTTAGAGATCATCTTGGGGTCATTCCCCCACCGGTAGATACTTAGAAAGTTGATTTTTGTCATCAACTGATAGAACTTACAGAGAAATCTTTTTACTCCAGCTTTGATGAGGAAGCTACTTCTCAAGGGGAGTAGTTGGTATACTAAATTGGTTGGTATTTTGTATATGAACTTGGTTTTATAGTAACTTTGGAATTTGATGTCAAAGGGGGAGAGATTGGTATGGAAAAACACAAGTAAACACATGTCACTCTTAGGGGGAGAGAATGTTACTTTGAGAATGTTATATTTTGGTAATTATTGGTATTTTGGTATTTGGCATATCTATTTTGGCACTTTGATGGTTTTTCCATCTTGTGTTGCCATCAATGCCAAAGGGGGAGATTGTTGGTATTTTGGTATGGTTTTGTCATTGATGTCAACACCCACTAAACCTTATCAGCTCTGGCACTTTGGAGAATCAGGAACATTCACTGGCAAGCAAATGACTTATGCACAGTCACCGGTATCTGGTACACCGATAGGATATAATGATCACCATTACTTGGAATGGCATGGAAAACACTTGGTTATGATGAAGACACTGTTTGGACACCTTGTCTTGGAGATTTGATTATTGGTATATTCATACTTGCATATTTGTTGTTATCGACAAATAGATCCAGGTTATACACTGACAGGATTATCTTTTCCAAATCAGCATGGCATGCTATGGAGATGACTTATTATTGTTGTAAATGCATTAAGCCGACATGTTGGATTAGTTATTGCATCAAGAATTAATTTATTTTTAAATTGATTTTATTGTAATATCTCTTAGAGCCGACCTACTAAAATTGGTCCTAGGTTATGATATAAATGTAAGATCTTATTTGTAAGATCAGTGTGGAATGCGAAGAAGAATTGTGTGAAGGTATATGCGAGATTAAGTAGAGCTATACACGCAGACATCATTTGAAGGTGAAGCAAGGTTTTTTGAAAGCATATCAGAACTACACCGGTACTGAATCCAGTGTATGAAGATGGTATTTTGAGCAGTACATCCTTATTGGATTTAACCATCCAATTGTAGTCAGTGTGACTCCTATTTTGTGTTTGAGCAGTGAGCTCTAGGCGCTTGGCCTTTCTGCATGTGCAAACCCCATTTGTATACACTTACTATCTACAGTAGTATCATTTGATTGTGGGTAAGGTTTCCCACCATGGTTTTTCCATTGGTGTTAAGTGTTGTGGATGACTTTATCTTTTTGTTTCATGCATTAATCTTTACCGGTATTGCAATTATCTGACAAATCTATCCACCGGTATTAAGCAATAAGTTGGTTAATTTGTTTTTGTTTTGAATTTATTTGACAACTTATTCACCCCCCCCCCTTCTCAGTTGTCTCAGGGAGCTAACATATACCATTCCTCCAAATGGTCCCTCAACTCCAGATGAGATAAAGGAAGCCGAATACAACATTAGGGCTAAGGAAGCTTTGTTGAGTTCTCTAATTGATTCTAAGATGACAAATGTTATGGAACTAAAAACTGCTCATGAGATCTGGAAAAAGTTGGAAAATTTGTATGAAGGTGACAGTTATGTAAATATTGCCAAGTTGAAGAGCCTTAATGGTAAATATGAGATATTGAAGATGACAAAAGATGAGAATATGACCTCCTTCATTCAGAAAGTGAATGAAATTATGTGCAATATTAGATGTGGTGGTGGAACATTGGAATAATCAGATATTGTTGCTAAATTTCTTAGATCCTTACCTACATGACTAAATCGCCTATATATTCAATTCATCAACCTTGACAACAAGGTCGACTAAATCCTCAACTCACAATTACAATATTAAATCACACGATACACAGATCGACCAACATATCAATATAATGATATACATGATATAACATGTACCTAAATCAAATCTCCAAACATGCAACACCATCAGAAATCTTGCCAAGATCAACCGCCACATGCTACACCACCAAGAATATCACATAACACGAACAATATCACCAGATTAACAAAATCACCAATATCGTGCACAATGATCAATGTGGCCCACCAAAACAAATAGGACACAATCAAGAAACATCAACAAGAACATTTGAACCATCCACAATAGCTTCACCAACACCATTTATCAAATCTTCATTGATCAACATCTGAAACTCAAGAACACTCAAACTATTAGAATTTGTATGAAGATTGCATTAATGATATATTATGTTTTCATTGATGTCAATTAACCGGTAATGATATTGTTCATATTATTGTAATATTGTTACTATAATCGATAGGAAGAATTTATGGAGTGAACCGGTAACTGGTGTAAACCTTATCTATTGATGTAACCAGTAAACCCTACATGTTGTTTTTTATAAACCCTAAATGATTAAGTCTGGTTAATTGGTTATATTGGTTTATAATCCGATGATGAGTGGTAATGATAATGACACGTATGATTATTGTATGAAGAAAATTCAAAGAGATTTTGGCAAGTTGTTGTAACGGTTTTTGTCTAGGGAATGAGAAAATATATTGCATATAATGCAAAGTGCGTGATTATTTACTAAGTTTGATGAAGTGATGATCAAGGAGTGATCAAGGTTTTCTTGATTGGTGTGCAGAGATTGCTATGTAATCCAACGGTCATACTTGAACTGATTTGTTTATAATCTCTATCAGAATTAGGTTTTGTTGTGTTACCGACCTAATTGATTTGTTTATAAGGTCAATGAATTTTTTTAGTTTACTGAGTTGGCAAAGAATGAGCATGGATCAGTTGAGTGTGCGGTTGTTGAAACGGATGATGTATCTCTAGTTTGAGTAAAGGTAGATAGGAGCATAAAATGGATCTGATAAAGAAAGTGTAGTGCTATTCAGACATATCAGAAAACTATTGTTGTTTTCTAACAATTATAGAAGAATTGAAATCCCCTAACTTGGTAAGCTCTAACAAGCTTGGTGTTATTCAAATCCTCTAGCAAGGTGATCCATTAGATTGGATTTTCAAATCCTCTATCGAGGTTACTCCTTATAGGGTATTGCTTCTAACAAGGCATTTGTAGTCAATCCCTTAACCAAGTGATTCCTAATTTGATCAGTTCTTACCATGACTTTTTGTCGAGCTTTAACAGGCTAGGCTCCTAACAGGGTCAACTTCAGAAGAGTTCAGATAGTTATCTTGTGAGTCTCAACTCACCATGGTTTTTACCTATTTTGGTTTCCACGTCAAAAATATTTGTGTCAAGTGGTGAATGTTTTCGTGGTTATGTTTTCATGGTTGATTTACTTAACTACTTAACTATTTTGATAAGTCATGATAGCTAGAAGCATTGAGAAATGAAGAAGTTGTTTACAGTTAATTTGTTGTAACAGTCAACCAGTTTATCCTATGAGTTTTTATCTTGATAGATGTATTACATTGTTAGTTCTAAGTTTACTTTTGAGAGAATGATTTTTGGGATTGGTGAAGTTTATATCAGTTTTTCTATCTACTAATTCAGCCCCCCCCTCATTAGTTGACCACATACTTATTCTTTCCGCATACCATCAATTGGTATTAGAGCCTATCAAGTCCTCTAAGGTCTAAGCCTAACAACTTGAGGTAAATGTCTTGCAGATCATGATAAAGAAGGAATGTCCAAAGTTTAATAGAGAGAACTATAGGATATGGAGTGACAGAATTAAAATTTACATCAAGAGTTTGGGAAGTTAGTATTGGGAACATGTCGATACTAAGTATGTTACACCTACTAGGATGTTGACTGATGATCAGAAGAAAGAGCAAAAATAAAATCACCAAGCACTGGAGGCTATTATCAGTTCTTTGTCTGATGCAGAGTATGTAGATGTTTATGGTCTTGAAACTACATATGAAATATGGAAAAAACTTGAAGAGATTTACAGAAGTGATGAACATGTTAAGATTGCTAAAGAAGAGAGTCTAAGAGGAAAGTTTGATGACATGCAGTTGGCTGAAGGTGAGAATATCTAGCAGTATGGTTAAAGGATAAAAGAGATAGTTGGTGAATTAAGAGTGCAAGAGGTAAAGTGGAAGATTCCACAGTGATCAGTAAGGTACTAAGAACCCTACTACCGGTCTACACTATCTGAGTTGCAACTATTCAAGAGTTGAAGTCCATTGACAAAACTAAGGTAACTCTTGACTCCATCATTGGCAAGCTTACTGCTTTTGAATTAAATGGTTATGATGGTAGTGTATAGAAGTCTGAGTCTCCATTTAGAGATTTTGTTTCTAACCCATCTATGAGGAAGAGTAGAGATGTCAGTCATAGTTATGAATCTAGATCCAGCAGAGAAGCTGATGATGAAGACAGTTTAGTTGAGCTTGAAGCATTGTTGGCCAAACGGTTGCCTAGAGGTATAGGTAAATGTAGAGGTAAATTACCTTTGAAATATTTTGCATGCAACAAGATTGGACACATTCATGCTAATTGTCCTAATGGTGATAATGAGAAAAAATGAGAGAAATTCAAGAAGTATAAGGGTAAAGGCAAAAGAGATTGTCTTATTGTTGTTGATGGTGGTATCACTGATGAGGAATCTGATGGTGATGCTAATGAAGACATTGTGTTTGTAGCCATTAAATATGATATGTCAGACCATAAGGCATTAGTATCCAGGATGGATAACGCTGATGATTGGATCATTGATAGTGGTTGTTCACATCACATGACCGGTGATTGGAGCAAATTTATTTCTCTAAAGGAATTTGATGGCGGAGTTGTAATATTTGGTAATGACTCACCCTACATGGTTAAAGGTAAGGGAACTATTTCTCTTAATGGAAAGAGTAATGTAGATGATGTCTACCAGGTTGAAGGTTTAAAGCATAATCTTTTGAGTGTGGCACAACTCAATGACAAAGGATACCCATTGGAGTTTAAAAATGGTATGTGCAAAATCTATGGCAATAAAGGTGAACTAATTGCAATCGGGAAGAAAACTAAAGGTAACTTGTTTTACCTTAATCCTAAAGTTGGCAACTATTTAATGTTAGGAATCCCACAGATACTGAGAGGGGGGGGGGGGGTGAATCAGTATCTGACTGGTGAATAGAATTTCTTGAATTAAAACATGCAGAACATATTATAACAGTGTACCGGTATGCAAGAAATAATGCAATAAATAGAATTAAGAACATCCACATGAAAAGCACACCATAACACAAGATTTTAATGAGGAAACCCAGTGTGGGAAAAACCTCAGTGGGATTTGTGACCCACAATATTCACTCACTGGCCAATAAGAGAATATTACTTATAATAGGGGCCTGCACATGCAGGAAGGCCAACTGCTTAGAGCTCACTGCTCAATGGGAAGTCTCACTGACTTACAATGAGGATTATACAAATCAATATCTTGTACTGCTTTACAATAGCATCTATAATGCCTGATCCAGTACCGGTTGCTGCTCTGCTGCTTACATAAACCCCTTAACCTATATTTTGCATAATAGGTCTGCCTAATATTTTTCTTTTATTCTTACATCTCCTATTTTAAATGTCTGCAATGATCTCTTTTATATATAAGAGTCATTTTACAATTTGCCAAGTCGGCTTACAAATTTTTCAATAATAAACAAAATATAATATAACAAAAATCTTGTTGGCCTCTATGCTGGTATACTTCCTTTCTTCTGTGTCGGTGTCGGTGTCCTGAGTGCCAGTGTAGAGTGTGATCTGCTGATGCCGGTATAATGCCTTTTCCGGTGCCATAGGATTGCAAGGTTGCCATCAATGACAAAACCTTTAATCACATACAATGTCTCATTGGAGTGTGCATATGCCAACAATCTCCCCCTTTGGCATTGATGGCGACACTCATGAGAAATTTCAAAAATGATCCAAAAATGTGAAGTCCAAATATGTTACCAAATATATATGTGCTCCCCCTGAGCATATGATTCCTGTGATTTGAATTTTCTCATTATCCCACTACTCCCCCTTTGGCATCAATGACAAAGGTTGTCAAGATGTTAGTAGAGTTTGTAGTTTCAACCTTGTAACGGGGTGGTTACAATTTGAAAAAGATCTCCCAAAATCAAGTTTATACTATCCATAAACTTCTTGTTGTCCTTTATTGTTGTCTCTATTCTCTTCACTGTACCAGTGAGATGTTGCAAATTCTCTACCGATGTTTTCTTTCCCTGTATTAGTGCCTCAGATACTTCCTTCCATAGAGATGCTAGATAGTCCAATCTTGGACTTAGTTTTGATCTCAAATGCTTTGCCTTATTCACTATTCTTTCTTTCTCTCTTTCCAATTTAAGTAATTCTTCTTCAAAATTTGTTATCTTTTCCTCAAAAACTGATAGTGTATCAAGTGAGTTGACAAAACTATCTGCAAGTTTATTGATCTCATCCTATACCTTGCTCATCTTCTTGTCTATATCTACAGTCAAAAAGCTTGTTTTACAGGTATCTTTGTATAGATTTTTGTACTCTTTCAACCAATTACATAATTCCAGTAGAAGTGTGTCAAAATCTCTGTTACACTTCTTTATTTACTCATCAAAGAATTTATGTTTTTCAATTTCTACTTTATCCTTCAATGACTCCTCTTTTATTTTCTCAATGTTTTCTGAGATATATTTACACAGTGTGTCAAGTTGTCCTAAAGAATCTTTATTGTCTATATTACAGTTGGGAGCAATTACCTTCAAAATTGGTATGGTATCATCAATTGCTTTGTAAGCTTGTGAGCTGCAGTCGGTTATTTTCTTGATAGAATCTAATAGTACCTTAGTCACATTAGTTGATTTGAAGCTTGATGATGGATCAACAATCTGAGTACCAGTGGAAGTAACCAAGATTTTATTGACCTCTGGTAGGTCTGTTTGTGTCTGCATTTCTTTAAGCAATGGTTTTTCTACTTCACTAGTTGCCAGTGGTACTGTTTCCTTATGTACCTATTCATGTTGTTGTTGTTCCTATTCCAGAGCCTATTGCTTTGTTTGTTCCTCTATTTTTTGTATTGTCTTAGTCTGTGTCTCTACCCCTTGCTCTTTGTCTTCTGTCGGTTTCTCCTGTGTGTTTTCAGTTTCCTCAGCTACCGGAGGCTCATTAGCCATATCAATCTTTTCAGTTGTATCTTTGTCTACCACTATGTTGATCTTTTGAGTATCAACATCTACAGTATATAAGACTTTAGGATTAGGATTATTATCCTCTACATCCATACTCTTAGCTACTGATTGATCTTTTGTAGCTGTTGTTTTTACTGGTGGAGTAATTAAAGGAGGTGGGGGTAAGTTGTCTCTAACCTTGATACTAGGTGGTCCACCAACTTTACCTTTACCCTTGTCTCTATCTTTGTGATAAACTTTTATGGGTTTGGGGTTCCTGTACTCTTCTTGTTTTCTTTCTCAACTAGGAATATATCTGATCCATTCTCAGTCTCCTCAGTCACCTCATTAATTCTTCCAACCATTAAAGCAATGTGCCGATGTGCAGTAGAAAATACTGTTCGGTTGGCTTGAGCAATTAGGTCATCAATTTCCTTGGGTGAGTTTACCAGATATACAGCAAGTAGCTTTTCAATCTTTATTTTCTTATCTAGTTCTATTACTGCTTGTCTTCTTGCTTCTAGTCTTTTAAACAACTCATCTGGAATTTCATTGACTACTTACATCAAAAACTTCTTATACATATCCATGTGTAATATGACACTATTTTCAACTTGCTCTTTTTCATTAGCTGTTAAGGTGTCATATATTTTCTCTATGTTCTTCAATTTACCTTCCTCTATGATTTCATTCAACAGTATATCAAGAGGGGCCAAGTTTTTGTTTGTCCTCTTCTTCTTCTTGGGTGTCAGTTTCTTCTTGGGTGTGGCCTTTCTTATCGGAGATCTCACTGCTTGTTGTTTTTGCCTTGTCCTCCTGGGTGAGGGTGTGGTTGCCGGTGAAGGATCTCTTTTCCTTACAACTCTTTTGAAAGTTGCAGGCATGTCACTTCCTGAAGAAGTACCTACCGGTGATAAGTGAGTTTCAGGTTGTGGAGCTGCTAACTCATCCTTTGTTATACCAGTTTTCTTCAACACATCTTCTTTGATGGCTTTTGCTTGTCTGGAACCTTTCCTTACAACTGCCTCAACCTTTTGCACTCCTTTCTTTGATTTTATTTGGCTTTCAATGGTTTTTGTACTACCAAATACTTCTTCCTTAGGTTCTCTGGGGGCTTCCAGAAGTGCTTTAGCATATGTTTCAGCTATGTGATCATCTATTTCATAACCCATCTTGGTTACCCAAACTATCCTTGGGATGATTGCTTCCATCTAGATTTCATCTTTCTTGATGACAAAGCATATTTCATCTTTGTATTTGTCGATAATCTTTTGTGATAGCCTGATTCTTTTCTTCATTTTGGCCTTTAATGCTTGAAAAAAGTCATGAATATTGTTTTCCTTGTTTTCTCCCATGTTATTGAATAGTTATGTTAATTGTTTGCCTACCGGTATATCATATCCAAGTTCTTTGTAGCCTATATCAGGAACCTATTTGGTTATGTGTAGCATTAGACATACTAACAAATTTCCAAACCTGAAAGTTCCTTTCTTGTCCTTCTTAATCTTTCCAAGGTTGTTAATTAATTCATCTTTTAACCACTCACATATATCAATTTTTGCATTATCTGTGACCATATCATAAGCACTCTTAATGCATAAACTTGAAACTGAATTAAGTCTATTTGCATGAGTAGCTTTATACCCTTATATCATGCTGATGAATCTCACATTGATATCTGTTACATCATTAACTCTTAGGGACCTCTTGTCAGATGTTGCACCAGTTAGGTTTGTAACTAGGTCATTTGATACTTTCTTGGTTTTATCTGGTCTTTTACTGGTGGTCGATAACCCTATGATAGCTTTCACAGCTACCTTAGTGATTTTGTGGACTGCATCTAACTAGAAAAATTCACCATGTACCTTGCTTAAGACTATCCTAATCACATCCTTAGGGAATTCAGGGATGCTAAGGATCTCTGTAAATCCTAGGGTTTCAATGATCTTGTGTTCATCTTTTACATTGCCGGTTTTATCACATATCATAGTTTTAAACATAGTCTTAATTTCTTCATCTCCTAGTTCCTCAATGTTGCAGTGGATGTACATTCTGGGGTCTTCAACATAGACAACTCCCTTAGGAATTTGAGAAAAAGCACCTAAGGTATCATCTTTCTTTTCTACCTCGGGAACTAACTGAAATATGGGCCTAGGTCTTTTTATCACTTCAACAATAGTAGGGTTTTCTATATATTCAATTGCAGAGGTGGATGCCATGATTAAATACCTTTTACTACCTTTAGGATGGATGATTGCTTGGAGTGTTCTTGCTTCTTGCTCGAAATGCCTTAGCTCAGAATCTTCGCGCTCTTCGTAAATTTGAAATCTTGGTGAAATGAAATGGAGCCAAAACTTTGATTTTATAGTATCTTTTCGCTATCTACAACATTAATTGCATGTCGGTTAAGTATTCACTTAACATTGTTTGCTGGTAATAAGTAATTTTCAACTTCTTATCTCTAACCGAGGGAATAATAGCACATGTGTCAATAGATTGCCAAACCCTCAAGGAAATTTTCTTCAATTAGATGAAGAACTTCCTGCCGGTGGAGCACTGCTCTATCCTATCGGTGAAGCATCACTTTGTCCTGCCGATGGAGTATTGATTGGTTCTACCGGTGGAGGAGTATTTCCAATATTTATATAAGCTTTTCCAATCCATTGTTTTTAGAATTCTTGCTTAACCTCTTCAACTTTTTCTTTACCTTTCAAGCTAGAACTTTTATTGTCTACCAGTGTTCCTTTACTTCTACAGAATTTAGCAATATGCCCAATCTTGTTACATGCATAACAAGTTACATTATTTTTCTGAATAGCTTTCCCATAACCTATGCCAGTTTGTGTTCTGCATTGATTAGATAAATGTCCAAATCTTTCACAAACATAACATCTCACATTCATTCTACAGTTTTTAGAGTTGTGACCAACTTTGTTGCATTTAGAACATTGACCGGTGTGTGTGTTGATATTCTGATAATTTCTAGATCTACATTCATTTGCTCTATTACCATACTTATTACAGTTAAAGCATTTTCCATTGAATTTATAAGCATTAGGTTGTCTTACCGGTTTGCTGTGATCCTAAGTATTTGTAGTACCAGAGCATTTGCCAACTTCAAAGCCAATTCCAAAAGTGTCACCTTTAGGTTTTTTATTCTTCAGCAAAGTGCCAAGTTCCTCTGAGCTTTTCTTGAATTTTTCTTTGTGTTGATTTGTAGTTTCAAGATCTCTTTCTAAGACTTCTTTTTGCCTTATCAATTAATTTGAGTCATTCTGAGTATGCATCATATCTGTCTTCAACATGTCATTTTCATAGCTAAGTCTTGTGTTCTCATTTGCTGCATCACTTAGTCTTCTGGTCAATTCTTCTTCATTCTTCTTCCTATCCTCAATCTCTTTGCAAAATCTCATATTCATATCCTGCATCTCATTCTTTGTTGTCATGTTCTCTTGTTTCAACTTGCTTATCATATCATTAAGTGATTCCTTTTCATCATTCTCATTCTACTATTTTTCACAAAGTTCTCTTCTCTTATTTCTTGCAATAGTAAAATTTTCTTGAAGTGCCTAGATGATATCCTGAGCTGCCCTTAAATCATCTTCTAGTTTGATATTTTTTAATTTCTCTGCATCATAGTCTATAAGAGCTCCTTCCAATTGCTTCATCAGATTTTCCATCTTTACCGATGTCAAGATCTTCCTCAAGCTGTTAGGCTTCTGAAAATAGTGGACCAAGCTCTGATACCAATTGTTAGGAATCCCACAGATACTAAGAGGAGGGGGTGAATCAGTGTCTGACTGGTGAATAGGATTTCTTGAATTAAAACATGCAGAACATATTATAATAGTGTACCGGTATGCAAGAAATAATGCAATAAATAGAATTAAGAACATCCACATGAAAAGCACACCGTAACACAAGATTTTAACAAGGAAACCCAGTGTGGGAAAAACCTCAGTGGGATTTGTGACCCACAATATTCACTCACTGGCCGATAAGAGAATATTACTTACAATAGGGGCCTGCACATGCAGGAAGGCCAACTGCCTAGAGCTCACTGCTCAATGGGAAGTCTCACTGACTTACAATGAGGATTATACAAATCCAATATCTTGTACTGCTTTACAATAGCATCTATAATGCCTGATCCAGTACCGGTTGTTGCTTTGCTGCTTACATAAACCCCTTAACCTATATTTCGCATAATAGGTTTGCCTAATATTTTTCTTTTATTCTTACATCTCCTATTTTAAATGTCTACAATGATCTCTTTTATATATAAGAGTCATTTTACAATTTGCCAAGTCATCTTACAATGTTTTCAATAATAAACAAAATATAATATAACAAAAATCCTGTCGGCCTTTGTGCCTGTATACTTCCTTTCTTTTGTGTCGGTGTTGGTTTCCTGAGTGCTAGTGTAGAGTGTGATCTGCTGATGCTGGTATAATGCCTTTTTCGGTGCCATAGGATTGCAAGGTTGCCATCAATGACAAAACCTTCAATCACATACAATGTCTCATTGGAGTGTGCATATGCCAACATTTAACTGGAAAGATAGATGATAGTTGGCTTTGGCATAGGAGATTTTGTCATATAAAATTTGATAACATTGTTAAAGTGAGTAAGTCCAAGACAGTGAGAGGTTTGTCTCACTTAGACAAACTGGTTAATGCTCTGTGCAAAGAATGTCAGTTGGGAAAGATGACATCCTCAACTTTCAAGAGAAAATCTTTTTCAGTGGAACATTTGTTAGATTTGGTTCATACTGATCTTTGTGGACCAATAAGAACAAAAAGTATTTAAGGTGACAAATATTTTATGACCTTCACTGATGATTGCTCAAGGATGATGTGGGTCACATTCTTGAAGGATAAGACTAAATATTTTCTTAAGTTCAAGGAATTTAGGGCCTTAGCTGAGAAGGAGAGTGGTAACAAGATAAAGTGTCTGAGGACAGATCAAGGTGGTGAATTTACTTTTGAGGAATTCACTAGGTATTGTGAAGAAAATGGTATTAAATGACAACTTTCTACACCAAGGACACCACAACAAAATGGTATCACAAAGAGAAACAACCGGTCAGTTGTTGAAGCTACTAGGATGATGTTGATATAAGTAGGTGTAGCGAAAACTTTTTGGAGAGAAGCTGTTAGCACAACTATCTACACTATGAACCAGATTCTGGTAAAGAGAGGTAAGGATAAGACTCCTTATGAATATTGGTATTGTAGATCACCTGATGTTAGTTATTTGAAAATATTTGGAAGCAAATGTTTTATTAAGAGAGGTGATTATATTAGCAAATTTGAGGTTAAAAGCGATGAAGGTATATTTCTTGGCTATTCCACCAAGAGTAAGGCTTACATGTGTTTTAACAACTGGCCATAGAGAATCATTGAGAGTGTTGATGTTCGAGTGGATGAAAATCCTAAAGTCTCAGAGGAAACCAGTTCAGAGAAACAGGATGAAGATCCTTGCATTTTGTTTTGGAACCAGAAATTGTGAAATCTGAAACCGGCAAAGCAAATATTTATGTACCAGTTCAACCAGAACAGATAAATTCAGAAGAAGATGATGATAATGAAAAAGCTAAACCTGAATATAATGATCATGTTATTCTAAGATATGTGAGACTTAATCATAATCCTGAATAGATTATTGGGGATAAGGATGTTGGAGTACTAACCACAAGAATAATCAGAGAGAATTATTGCATGATCTCCACTATTGAACCAAGAACTGCTAAGGAAGCATTTGGTGATGATAATTGGGTTAAAGATATGGAGGAGGAATTAGATTAAATTGAGAAGAACAACACATGGACCCTAGTACCCTGAACATTAAATAAAAATATGATAGGTACTAAGTGGGTATTCAAGAACAAGTTGAATGAAGATGGTGTTGTAGTTTGCAACAAAGCTAGGTTGGTTTGCAAAGGTTATGCACAAGAGGAAGGAGAAGACTATGGTGAGACTTTTGCACCAGTGGCAAGATTGGAAGGTGTCATAACTTTACTTGCATTTACAGCACACAAGAAATTAAAGGTATACCAGATGGATGTTAAGTCTACATTTTTTAATGGGATACTAGAAGAAGAAGTATACATTGAGCAACCAGATGGTTATGCTTTGACTGATAAGAAAGACATGGTATGCAGATTGCATACAACTTTATATGGATTAAAGAAGGCACCAAGAGCATGGTATGAAAGGCTTCATACACATTTGATGAAGATAGGCTTTCTGAGAATCAGTGATGATAGTAACATTTATCTCAAATTTGAAGGAGATAAAATATTAGTCAGTGAAGTATTTGTTGATGATATCATATTTGGAGGTAATCATGACATGAGCAATAGTTTTGCAGATGAAATGAAAAATGAGTTTGAAATGTCTTTAGTGGGAGAAATAAAAAATTTCATAGAATTGCAAATACAACAAATGAAGAATCGTATTTTTGTCACACAATCT
>NW_026730281.1:0-17933 GCF_030272615.1 Cryptomeria japonica
ATCACAGAACCCAGAATGTGCCGGCCGCTGGAGCATCCATTTCTCGATCAAATCCCCTCCACTATAGTTCCCACCCACCCTGCAGGCCCCTACTATTCTATGGCTAGTTGCAGGGGAAAAGCTAACGAGTTCCAGCGGGACTTCCTCCAATGCCTGCCGATGAACCCTGCTCCCGAATATAGAAAAGAAGGGCCTTCCTTAAGTTTACCAGCAACTATGGGCCCAACCCCCCTACTATTCGGCCCCTTTTTCATATTATTCTAGCAGGCGTACATTAATAAGAATTCTAGTTCCTGCTGCCCCACACACGACAAGTGGAGTTGACCAACCTGAATGAAAAGTGGCTCCGAAGGCACTCGACCTATGAAGCAGCTTAATTCGGGTGGGTGGGAACTATAGGGAACATTAATCAGCCTGCTAGCAATAATATGAAAAAGGGCAAATAGTAGGGGGGTGGGTGGGCCCCTACTATTCAACAACGCCAGGGGTAGTTCGTTATAGTCGGGGTATCTTAATTTGAAAAACAGCGGATCAACAGAACTAGTCGGGGTATCTTAATTGACCCCGGAACTATTGCTATCCCACCCTCCCGGGGGGTTAAGTCCGGCAGCAGGGTGGTTGTCCAAAATATAGATGGGGGGTGGGGACGCGCCGTCAAGAATAAGAAAAGGGTGGGGCGCAACCCCAATTAGTCTCTGGGTGGGTGGGAAATCGTTAATAAGAAGAAAGGGATGGGGCAAACTTGTATACGTCACATGTCTACGTCACAAATAGAGACCAACCCTAGCAATAAATAGAGACCAACCCTACCCCTTTCCCCTGCCCTTTTTTATCCCTCGGCGGGCGCCCCCGTTAATCATTTTACGAGGGACCCTACATTTGACAACTATTCATACCCCCCATCCCGAATTCAAAACATTTCGCCCCTGCAGGGTGAACCCCTACTATTCGTTGGGCCCCTACTATTCGTTGGGGGGTGGGTGGCCCTTTCAAATAGTAGGGGGGGGCCGTGCCTGAATAGGAAAGGTGTTTGAGATAAAGTGGAACAATCGTTCCTACCGATACTTACATTTTCTACTCATTTCATTCTCAACGGAGTAAAGCGTGTGTCGGATAATTAGTAAATTGCTCTAGCTTTCCCTGTTTGTTCCCCATGCCTTGTTCCTAGCGATCGAGTTTGATTGGATCTAATGATTTTACACCGTTTCTCAGGCTGTGCTCGCTGGCACAACTATCTATAATGCTATGCTAAGGTGTCTCCAATAAATGGTGGAAATGCCGGCCGCTATAAGAAGAGAGAAATGCAGCTATGAAGGATTAGATGCCCACTCACTCTGTTCTAAAGGTGTTGCCCGGTCCCTTCCGATTGATGAGGGCTGGCACTAGAAATTCGCCCTTCTCTGTTTGATGCTCCTAACCAAATATAGAGGTAGGGGCCGGCCGAAAGGATTCACCTAAGCATGGGTAAGAAGAGGATGGTTACACGATTGATACGATACACGATTGATACAATGCACCGAAGGGGCAGAATGCCTACTTCCTTGTTCCGACACCCAATATCTCCCTCAGTTCCCACTCAATTAATCAGCTTGCTAGAATAAGGCTCCTCATCCTAGTTCTGCCGTTACTCCTCATGTTTTTTCCGCTTATCGACTCCATGCTCTCTACGGAGAATAGGTGCAACCGTGGCTCAAGCTCCGTTTCCCGTACACTTAATAGTCAAGTTACTCCACCGGGTGCTTGAGCCATTCGATGTTGCTCCATCCGGAGAAAGAGGGGGCGATACGAGTGAAGCAAGAATACGACTAGAGAAAGCTGCCCCTGTGATACCCTGCCTGAGTAGTGAATGATATCCTGCCTGAGTACGCTAACTGATTCAATGCCCACTTTATCTGAGGGTGCCACCCTGGCAACCAATAACCTCTAGCCCTACTATCCATAGGGCCCCTCTTATATGAGTAATAACCCCTCCGATCCAAGCGGGTGGGAATAGAAAGCTAGATAGTAGGGCCACTATAGAGGTAGGGGGGGGGCGGGGTGGTGGAAATCTTCAATTTGCTTCAATAAAGCTCGACTATATAGGCGGCAGGGGCCGTTGGTTCGGTAGGTAGGGGGTTTTGCCACGGAAAGAGAAAGGTACTAACATCTCAGTAACGATATGATGTGCCCACTGTGCATTTGAATGCAGTGATAGCTTCTATTTCACCCCGCATGAATGAAGGAATAACGTTACCAAGATGCAATGCCCACTATAGAGGATAGGGGTGAGTGCAAGAGATAGATCCGTAGGAATAATGCTCCCGAGGATGGAATAATGCTCATAAGCTCCATCCGTGCACAGCCCTACTATTCTAAGGGGTAGAATGCTTGGTAAAAGGCTCTCCTTCCGGAACTAGTCACTATTCGATTATTCCAGTAGCCCGGCGAACGGGGAACCCGGCTAGTTCCTTCTAAATCACCCTGCTTCCATAATGGCAGCCCCGCCCAATGTTTCTACCTCAACTACCGATAAACTATATCCTCCCACCCGGGGGGAAATTCTAGTTGCCCTCCCACCCCCCTACTATTCGCCCTACCATAGAATTTGAGGGGCCCTCCCGTGCCAGCATTCTATACGCCGGTAGGGGCTCCTTTTCGCCTTTTGGGTGGGTGGGACTAAAGGGTGGGGTCACTCGACCTTAGCCAGAATTGACTATCGAAGAAAACCATTCCGAACTCAAATGGCGGCGGGCGAAGGAAACGGGCATAAGAACCGCAACCAGCTAATCTAGCGAACAAAGGATCATGCCGCCAGAGTCTATACGTCACATGGGTGGGTGGTCCCCCTACCATTCTAAAGGGTAGGGCATGTTACGTATAGAATCTGCCTCAAGAAACTATAGGCCGGTCAACTATCGAGTATCATTAATGACGCCTGTAATCGAATCAGTAACTATAGTTGGCCCCTTTAGCCCCCCAACCCCCTACTATGTCGAAGGGCTTCCCACCCATCCCCTCCAGTCAAGGCATTCTAGTTGCTAGAGTAACAATTCTAGTTGCTAGAAGAAAATAAAGCGGCGCAATGGCATCAGCTTGCTAGAGTAACAATTCTAGTTGGGTGGGCCCCTACGATAATATACCTCCCGGGGGGCGGCTGGCAGGAGGATATATTGAACGAAGTGATAATGTCCTCCCACCCTAGTCAAAGTTGTTCCTTATTAATCAGTAAATGGCATTAGCCCGCTAGAATGACGCTAGAATAAGAGAATCGGCATTGATTGTGGATAAACTGTTCAAATGGCGAGAAGGTGGGTCTTGCTCTTGTAGGTATTGTCCTGTTGTAGGGTCTTGCCCTGTTTCCGTCTGCTGGTGGATCTATTGCCGCCTCTGCAACTATTGGTGCTTCACCGACTGCCCTACTGTTCTAAAGGGGCGACTAGATCATCCGACTCAACATCTACTGAATTAACAGCGGCTGTTAATTCATTAATTACAAAGTCGTCTAATCAAAAGAATCTATTGCTGCTGGTGGTTCTGGTAATGGACTGGGTCTAGCTACCTCCTATGTCTGTGCTCTAGCCGCCTTTATTGGTGGTGCTTATGCCTTTGCCGCTGATGCTCTAGTTGCTACTGGCTCTACTGCTGGGTTGACTTCTGAGTCCACTGGGTAAGTTACTTGAACTACTGGTGCACCTGTCCTTGCCACGGGTGCCTTCCTTTGATGCTGTGGTGATAGATGCTTATGCACTTGGGATGGCGAGAAGTACCTTATTATTAGTTGTTATTTTGTGGGCTAGCTCTGGTAGTAGCTGGTGGCTTGCTGGGTCTTGATCGTCGAACATCAGAATCTTCCTCTCTCAGCATCCGGCGATTCTTTATTTCGATCACGATAATCCGGAACTGCATCACGCCCATCACGATCATCATAATCGGCGAGCTCGCTTACGACTGGATCTCGAGAAGCAGGCACGGTATCTGGATTTGTATATGGATATGCGTCTAGGCAACAAGGTGATGGTCCTGCTCCCAGAGCTTTGGTACTTAAGCTTAAACCGGTGCTGCCTTTGGTGCTTTTGCTCGGTCAACATCTAGCTGCTTTTATGGACTTGGAACTAACTACTCGAAGTTAAGGAACTGCGCCTGGATCTGCTTCTCCTGTATTGACTCTTTTATTGACTGAATCTACTGCATATGGGGGGTAACCTGGTACTGGGTCTAGAAGCTCTGGATCAACGGCTGTTTACGAAGCTCTTGCTACCCTCGGTTCTGTAGCCTCTGCCTTAGCTTCTTCTGGTCGGGAAACTTCAAACTTTAGAAGCTGCTTCTAGTGCTGCTTCATCTGGGCCTGGAACTGCTCCTGCTGCTAGGTATCAGTCTCGATATGGGCTCAATTAAGAGAGGGCTGGGTCTCGATCTCGCTCATCCTCTTCTGCATACCGAGCATCCGACTCTTGACCTAAACCACGTCTCGAATCGGCGGCTGCTAAATAGCTTATGTATGCGAAAGGGCTAAGCGACTGAGTTGAAGGAAAGGGCACATGGCCGGCCACCGCCTATACCGCCTAAGGGTAGCAGTAGGTAGTACCATGTAGTAGTAGTGGTTTGGAAGCAAATCAGTTTTATAGGACCAAAAAGTGCCATTTAAAGGCCCCCCTGTACTCACCTAGGAACTCACTTAGGAACTAAACCCGGCCGGACTAGATCTACTGTATGTATGCGTTTGGGATCAATTACTATCCCCCCACCCACCCCAGTATGCTAGATTGATGGATACACGGGGCCTTTCAACTTGGTAAACGAAGTAAACTGGCTCTGGATCAAATAAGCCGCCGCCCTCTGGCGCCTTCCTTCTCGCCAATTGGCTGGCTCTCAAACTGGTGTTGAAAGCGGATCCGGCCCTGCTACGGCTAGAACAATATTAGCGAAGGGATGTTAGCTCTCCTAGGTCATCAACCGGTGAAACCCCTGCTAGTGGTGCTTCAATATACGGGGTAACCTGGTCCTGCTTCTTCCTCTGTATCCACCTTTGTCTATATCTCTGCACCTGGCCCATCATACTCCCTTACTGGGGATTCAACTGCTGCTTCAACGAGCGCTTCACTGAGTTGTGATGGTTAAGGAGAAACTGGTTCTGCTTCACCTGGGACTGGTTCAAATGCTACTGAATGGTCATTCACTGGATGCCGGATCTGGAACTAGATATGCTGCTTGCTTTGCTTCTGATCTCGAATCAACTCTAAAGCAGACTGGGTTTGGCTCTCCTATGAATGGAATTGGCTCCGCATCTCGAAACTATGGATCTGCGTCAGAGTGATGGTGCTGCTCGATCTCGATATGGATCTGTCCGATTTATAGTCTATGCTCCTAACCCAGGCTGCTGGTTCTATTGCTAGCTATTCTACTGCTGCTGGTGGTACTACTATCTCTGCTAGACCTGGAACAGCTCCTGGGTATGGTTCTACTGCTGGGTAAGGAACTGCGGCTATTACTGGGTCGTAAGAAACTACTACTAGTGGGCCAGGAACTGCCGCTCGTGCTGCTACTTAGTATGAATAACTAGCTAATGAACTGGCTGGGTTCTTCAACAGGCGGGTGCTTTCACTCGTACTGGCTCTTATGCTGTTGGTGGATCGACTCCTGCCCTTCTAGCTGATAGCTTTGTTACTGGTCCTGGGCTACTGGTGCTTTCATTCGGTCAAATGCAACAACTGGCCCCTACTATTCTAAAGGGTGCTGGTGGCTATGGATTTGGGTAAACGGAGTTAACAGGCACTGGATATGGAGATGAAGCTACAGGTCGCAGCATCTCTCTCTGTTTCCTCTATCAACGGATGAGCAAACAAACCAACGAATTCCAGGCACCACACTACGGAACCCTGATCGCCTATAGGTAGTAGGGGAACCGCTGATTCTTTAGTTTATGCCCTATACTTGAAAAGTTACTGGCATGGCCTTTCTTTGTGTATCCAACAATTCTAGATCGAGTTCAAGCAGCGCCTGTTGAAGAGCTACCAGTTTCAGTTCTTGTCCCATCCGTGGTTCTAGAGCCCTCAGAATCTAGTTGCATATACAGTTCTAAATCGACAGTTCCCTATCCGTTTCATGGCCCTCTTTCTGACGCCGAGTAGCTACGGCCGGATTGGCCTGCCCCTGCCCGATGGTGTTGTTCCGCTTTCATGAATGGTGTACGATTCGCCTGAGGTAGACGATTGGCAATGTGTGCGTGCTTGAGACGATGGACTGGATTTGCCTTGTCCCGGTACGGTTCTGCTTGTTACTACGATTGCGCGGAACTATATGATTAGCCAACTGTGGATGATCTTGGTAGATTCTTCGGTAGTTATATCATATATAAGATCGGTATGAAACCACCTACTGAAAAATCAATCCTGTGATGCAGCCTAGCTACAAATTGAGAGTGACAGGTCAGAATCTCATTAGTCAAATGTCGATGTTTGCGGACATGACTAACCTCCGGCGGCGGCCCCCTACTATTCGCCAGGGGTCGTCTGATGTTTCTAGCTTCTGAATTGATAGAAAACGTGTGATGCATGCTTCTGCCCCTTCATCAAAATGCCCATAGAATAGTAGGGGTTGGTTGGGTCTGATGGTTTAACTTGTGATTCCTGCAGTATAACTAATGAGAACATATAGGCGGTTATTCTAGCGTATTCTAGCGTCAATCTAGCAGGCGTATTAATCTACCCTACAATTCTATGGCCCTACAATTCTATGGCACTGATAAATTCAAAACTATAGTTCCAATTAATTCTGCAGGGTGATGACGTTCCGGGTGGGTGGGAACTATAGTGGAGGTAGATTAGTTGTTGGGTTGGGAATAGGCCCTACTATTTGAAGGGAACGTCAGGAGGATATAGTTTCTCGGCCCTACTATTCTAAAGGGGTGGGAGGGAATAGTTGTTGTGGGTGGGCCCCTACTATTCTAAGGGGTGGTTCAGGGCGGTCCATCAAGTTCAAATCCTCCCGCTCCAACTACTGCATCATAAATAAGAGATGGTAATCGACTACCCGATCCAGCTTTCAAGTGATGACCTACCAGATTAATTCCCCCCCACCCCCCATTAGAATTGAATAGTAGGGCCATAGAATAGTAGGGGCTCCATAGCCTCCTCCTCCCACCCCTAGGGCGAGCAGTAGATTAATGACGCCTGCTAGCCCTTTAGATAGTAGGGGGCTAGAATAAGTGTTCACAGGGAATCTATAGTTCCGGCCCCTACTATTCGCCAGGGGTTGCTGTTGGGTGGCCCCGGGGTGGGTGGGAGGAGACGCCAGGGGCCCTACTATTCTAAGGCGGGCAGATCAATTCTCAACTATCTAGCCGATCGATTCGAGCAATCTATATCCACCCACAGTATTGAATCTACCTGTTTGAATTCGAGCAGTCAATTAGGAAGAAACCTTCTACTAGCGAGCTGATTAATTAGAGAAAGCGAACCCTTTTCCCGAACACCCCGATCTTAGTTCCGGGGGGGAATTCTAGTTAGACGGGTGTGCATGCATGCGGGAATTCCAGTTGGTGGGTGGGCCCCTCTATCTATCTGGTAGTTACGAAGTTGGTGTGGGATTTTCATCCATATAGTTCATCTCATTCTTCATTGTCCCTTTGTCCTTCTCCTCCCCTGGAATCGGTGGAAATGAATCAACGGAATCCACATCCCTGGTCGAGAAGAAACGGCTTGAAAGCGGGCGAGGATGGATCCAATCCCGGTCGAGAGGGAACGATGATGGTCGAACAGATTCAATGGCTAGCAGACTTAATGGCATTGGGAGAGGGAGAGCAAGAATGGCTAGAGGAAGAGTGATACCCGTGCAGAATGGGGAACTGAATAAGCATCTTTATATCGCCCTAGCAGGAATGAATAAGCCCAGTGTTCATTCCTCCTCCGGCCCCCCGGTATTCATGGATTTCCCGACCCCTATATTCATTGCGTCCCAAGCAAGTGATTGAGGACCAAGCGATCGGAAGTGAATCCATATTATAGATAGCGGGTTAGAGTCTTTCTGAATTCGGAGTGATAGGAGCTGCTGTTGGAAGCATTCATCCCCCGGGCGACCCAACTTATGAATGGTATTGGTTCTTTGATCCGCCCTGAGAGGGTATGGAATTTCATGCCATGTGTTGGAGTATCGGGGTGGGCCCCTACTATTCTATGGTGGAGGAGCTCTATATCCTCCCACCCCCCTACTATTTGCCCTTTTTCATATTATTGCTAGCAAGCTGATTAATGCCAGGGTGGGCCCCTACTATTCTATGGCAGGAGGCTATAGATTAGGCAGGGTGGGCCCTACGCCGGTGGATATAGTTGCTCTAGGAAGGCCTCTATCGATTGTACAAAATAGGCGGCAAGCGACTGAGTTCCAAGCACTCGAGTATTAATACGTATCAGAGATAGCGGGTTTGAGTCTCTCCGAAATGCGAGGGATAGGAACTGGCCTTGGAAGGGTTGAAGATACTGGTTGAGGAACTACCGACCAGATGAAGCGTGGTATTGATGAATGAAGAGTGGCTTTCTCAGTTGGAAACGGGAATAAAAGGGGGGCAGTTGGGAATGAGAAGTAGCTGAGTCGGGTCGGGAATACTCGACTCACTAGTACGTATATAAGATAATGTGGGTGATCCGCCCTAAATACAGGTTGGGGGAACCTGGTTCCGGAAGGGTTTGCTTTACAAGGATAATTAAAGCAATAATTTGGCAAGGGCAAGCCGAAGGGGGGCCTCAACTGAAATGCCAAGCTTAGGGGTTTGTTTTGTAGCCAAGCCGTTATTTATTCTATTTCTTTATTTTATTCTATCTCATTCAAAAAATACGGCCCCCCTATTATTATATTCCCTACTATTCTATGGTGGGGGATATAGATTGGTTGGGATTGAATTCTTCTATATCTTAATATGAGCTGATTAATTAACCCTATCCCTTGCCTTTCGATCCAAAGCCTTTATCTGTCCCTTCATTCAAGCCATTTATTCATCCTCTCGGGACTGGGAATGATGAGTGGTATTTCCTAGGTCATTTTAGCGGGGCCCCACCCGACCGAGAAGAGGGGATATTGACATCGATGGATGTGCTCCTTTCCTCTCTGTCTGGGCATGAAATAAAAGCCGATGCTGGTGCCCTTCCCTTCCCTTCCCGTAGGGGTAGGGGTAGGGGGCGAATAGGGTCTATTCGACACAGCCTTATTCATATCGCCCATAGCCCGGAGGTGCTCAGCTTAGTCTTATACGTAATATGCCCATAGAGCAGACCATGTTACGTATAAATGGATGAGCCCATAGGCCATAGAATAGTAGGGGGGTGGGAGGAATAGTTGAACAGGTTAGGGCGGTTGTTAGGCTAGGGTAGGATAGTTTTTTTGCGGGTAGGAAGGTTTGGATGGTTGTTAGGGTGGGGTAGTTCAGGTAGGGGTAGGACAGGAAGGTGGGGTAGGAGGCTAGGGTAGGGGTAGGGGGCTAAGGCTAGGGGTGGGGTTAAGGCTGGTTAAGGCTAGGTAGGGGTAGGAAAGGAAGGTTAGGTTGTTGGCCCCACTATTGTTGGCCCCTGCGGGGTGGGGTTAAGGCCAGCTAATCTACGCAATTCGGCATGGGCGATGCCGCCCTATTATTATATTATTCAGGGTGGGCCCCTACTATTCAGGAGGAGATAGTTTATCGATGTTTTATTAATTCTACTTTTGGTCCATAGCCGAACCCAACATTCCCGGGCCCCCCCACCCCCTTGAGAATAGTAGGGGCCTATAGAATGGTAGGGCGGGGGGGAGGGTTAATTAATCAGTCAATTAATCAGCCCGCTAGCCCCCCTCCCCCCCCCAAATAAAGAAGAGTTGCTAGAATAACCCCGGCACGTCGATTGATCAAAAGTCTGCTGGGTCATATGACTGGAAAAGTGACCTGCCCCCCTCCCCTTCCTAACCCGTCCCTTTCTTGATCAAAAGTCTGGCTCATAGTACTGTGCCCTACTATTCTATGGGGACCCATGTAAAGTTGCCGCGGGTGTGCATGGGGGTCGAGCCCTACTATTCTATGGGCAGATTCGAAACCCATGATGTTGGGCTAAGGCTAGGGGTTGATCCAGTGTTACGGCAGCTACAGTACGATCCAGGAACAACCAAAAGTAGTTATGGTAGATCGGGCGAATACTTTTTGAGTAGTGGATCAGGCGAAATGAAATGGTTTCATGTTCCCCCATTGATCCGTTATTCCTCGACCATGAAACGACGCAGACCCGGCATACGGAAGTGATTCATAATCACTAGTAATCACTGGATTCACAATCACTGGAACAGAACGTCGACCTCAGCTGAAGAATGAGGCCTTGCCTTCCCCACCCACCCCCCTACCATTCTATAGGCCCCTACTATTCTAAAGGGGACTTCATGTTTCAGGAAGTGAGGTTTGGATCGGGACAGCACCTACAGAGATTAGCTACTAATGCCGGTAATCCGATAGATCTACCCAATCGCACTTTATTGAGATCATGCTATGTCCGCATAGATAAACAGATTGGAGAACCGGTGCTATCTTCACTTCATTCGGGGAACGGAACAATAGGAATAGGAATTTGCCAGCAGGGGGGTCCTACGCCCAGTTGAGTAGCCTTTGTTCTTCCTAGACATCGGCTTTATTAGGAGATATAGGTGGGTGAGCGAGCTGGGAAAGCATTGAGAAACCCCGGTTAGTCGGTGTGAGGGAAGCAGAGTTCTTTTCCGTAGTAACAATGATCGGGATCAGGTTTCGCAATCATTAATGATTAGTAAGGGCAATACCAATCATACGACTTAAAGGTAAAGGTTGGTTCGGTATCCGGCTCGGATGAAGAGTGGGCGGAAACTGACTGACTAATAGGGACATAAGAGGCCTCTGTTCGAATACACTACGGGTGGTCCCGAAGAGCTGGCTGGCTTAGCTCTATCTAAAGGAAGTCGCCGTGCCGGGGGGGCCCCTCCATTTTCTAGGACCCCCGCCCAATAATCTACCTCCGTGCATGCAGGGGGGGCAAGGGAATCGAGAAGAATTCTAGTTGCAAAAAAACGAGTTTCCCACCCACCCCCCTACCATTCTATAGGCTAGTGCCGACCACTGCCATGGCATCAGTTCATGCGAGCCGCCTTCCTTATTCTAGCAGGCTGATTAATTAACTGGGGGCCTAAGTAAATAACTGGAAAGGGGTGGGAAAACGTTACCTTTCAGTCGACGATTCCCTTGCCCCCCCCTTCATATTATTGTAGGGGGCGTCCGGTAGGGGGCCAACGGCGGCAGGGTGGGAGGAGGGCGAATAGGCCGGGGCTACCCCTACCCCTCCCCCTACCCCTACTATTTTATCCCCCTACCCCTACAATAATCTGAAAGGGGGCCAATAGAATAGCCCTACAATAACAACAGCCGCCCATGCAGGGTGGGTGGCCCCTACTATTCTAAGGGAAGGTGGCAGGCTGATTAATCAAGAGGTAGATTAGAACCACCATAGAATTTTAGGGGGCAGCCGGGCCCTACAATTTTCTAGGACCCCCGCCCAATAATCGATATAGAATACCCTCTGAACCGGCAATCTAATAGCAGCCCTCCCTGTGCATGCACAGGCAGGCCCTTCAAATAGTAGGGGATAGAACCCTCCCTGCAGGCAATAGCCATAGGAGCCCCCCCCTGCAGGCAATAGCCATTGAACCCTCTGAACCGGCAATGATATAGAACCCTCCCGGCTTATAGAATAACCCTCCCTAAATAGAATGGGGGGGCATGTTACGTATAGAATATAGATGGCCGGGTGAACCGAGAGAAGATAGAGAAGTTTCGGAGAAATCGTCGGCCAGATTATATACGTAACATGCCCACCCAGATAATCGTAAATAATGATCAGAGCGGTAATTCTAGCGGTAAGGTAAGCCAACTCCGAGGCAATTCTAGCGGTGATGAGAGCGCTCAGGTAGACAGAACTTGTCAAAGGTCTTCCACCATTCCTAGAGCTAAGGCAAGTCATGAGGCAAGCTCTCCTTCCAATAAAAAGATCCTTACCGGTAGTTACTCACTACGGATCAATAAGATAAGAATAGGGGTGTTTTTAAAGAGTATTTCCTAAAGTAACTGCCCGTTACGACTAGGCATGGTACGGAACCAGGCGTTACCGCTTTCTCCTTCCAATACCAATATCCTTCCTAAAGTGACTGCACCGGGGAAGCAAGCACAGAGACCTTCCAGTTTCTGAGGCTCTACAGATCTACTATAGAAGCTGCTAATTGACAGATCTACTACGGAACCAGGCGTTACCGCGGGAACCAAGAGTCAGTCTTTCCAATCCTTACCGCCCGATGGATAGAAGCGTTACCGCAGGAACCAGAGGCTAGAATTCCCTCCTCTAGTTCTAGACATCACCCAATAGAAGAGCTAGAGCCGGAACCAAGCGTTACAGAGACTCGTCTTTCCTCCAGAACCAAGCGTTAGAGAGAGGGCTCGTCTTTCCATCCTAGAGACCCTATAGAAGAGCCTCTCTAGGATGGAGAAGAGAGTAAGACAGAACCTACCGTGGCTTAAGGCTGTCTACGGAACCTGAGCAAGAGTCAGTCTTTCCAACCCTATAGAAGAGAGAGGGGAATGGATCCTAGGCACTGGCACTCGCAGAACAGCATTCCGAGCTCTTTCACCAAGACAGGGAACTGGCACGCACCCCTCGAGTTCCAATAGAAGAGAGAGCACTGGCACGCACTCCTCGTGGTCTAGAGTCCCAATAGAAGAGCTCCTCGTGGTCTCTTGAGAAGCACACTCAATAGTCTTTCCTCCAATCAAAATATCCTTGCATGAACACGCAATGTCTCAAGGCAAGCTCTCCTTCCTTGTAATTAGGCAAGTCATAAGGCAAGCACTAGAGAGGCCAGAACTAGAGTAAGGCAAGTCATAAGGCAAGGTCCTCAATAACGCTAACGCTCCTCAATAACGCTAGGATGGTTGTTAGCCCCGCAGGGCAAAACTAGAATCCTGCCAATCCTCTAGAACCAGTAGAAGACCCCGTAATAGAAGAGCCAGTGTCGTATAAAGTAGAAGAGCCACTAACGACTCCATTGTAGCGATGTTCCTGCCATCAAGCACCTTGCCATTCATATTATCGATGGCATCCCTCATTGGCTGCTCGGGAAAGCTGAAGGTCACAGAAGCCGAATCCGTGGGATAAACACAATAGAAACGCTACAGCTCCTCACGACTGGGCTGCTCACACACCTCTTCACATGGATCTAAGATACTCACGCACGTCCTCCAATCCGTGGAGCCGATTCGTGGCCTCTGCCAGCATTCTGGACTGACCTCCCAACTAAGAGCAACAACCCATTCTGCAGCATACTGTAATGGGAGGCCCTTTATAGGCCAGGTTATCAGAGGAGAATTGACCATCCCGCCCCCTTCATGATATATATATAGTAGGTGGCCATCATACGATCTATGAGAGTTCTCTATCGGTTTCCCTAGGTCCCCCGGCGAAAAAAGAGATGACAGGGAACATATGGATCTGTAACGGGCTGTGCTCCTGATACTGCGAGTTCAAGAACATGGTTGACTCGGTTCAATTGGAATAAGTAAGCACATTGAATGTGAAATGGTAGCTGCGTATGGATTAATTGGTTCATCAACAGCCTCTGCCTTTGTATTTACTGCTGGTGTCTCTGCTTTTGATTCTTCAACGGGATCAATTCGGTCGACTACAGGCTATGGCTCTCCAACTGGCTCAGATGCCGGAACAAGCTCTCGATTCGCTCCTGTAGTTTCTGGTGGATCAACGAGCTTACTGGCTTCATAAACTGGCTCGACTGGATCAACCGAATCCACTGCTTTTCCACCCGAACCTATCTTGAACTGCTGTGCCCTTTTTCCGACCCGACTATGCCCCAACCTTCCTTCTAATGCCTGCTCACCTTTTTTCTGTAGGGGTGAGGACCATTCCATTCAAAGGTCTTGCGGAAGCGGAGAATAGTCTTATAAGTAGGGGGTGGAGGGCCTCGATCGATACCCCCCAATTTAGAAGACAATAAGGACACATCCCAAAGGCTTAACAGTGAGTGCTTTTATTTGGCTGGCAGCTACTTTTCATCAATAAGGAGAGGAAGGTTAATCATAGTCCAGCCCCAATAGAAGAGAGAGAGGGTCCGTACCGTACCGCTGAAGTACCGGGAACCAGCGCAAAGAGAGGGTTGCTGAAGTACCGCCCTACTCAGCAGCGGGGATCACCTCCCTCTTTCCATAGGTCTTCCCCAGGTCTTGGCTTACCCATGAAGAGAGAGGAAAGGCGACCACACCCTGCCCCGGCTTACAGGCTTACCCGGCCCCACGTAAAGATACTTTGAGTAATTTAGCAAGGTGATCGCCGAGGTGATTTAGGAGGGGAAAATAGACTTTAGGTGATCGCCAAGGAGTGCAAGCAAGCTATTCGATCCACGAAAACCACCTTTTTTCGGAATGATCCTTCCTTAATCAATCCCTTATGAGGAGCCCGGGTCAAGTTCTGTCCTTCCCGGCCCCTGGGGGGGGGGGAGGAGACGCCAGGTAGTGGTCACGATAATAGAAACCTCTGCATGCACCGGGGGGGCAGTCATATGACCGGATCAATTTCTCATCCATCGATCCGGCATGTGACGTATATAATCTTTCTCTATCTTTCAATCGCAGTAACTAGCTGAAGCCGTTCCGAGCTCGAGATTCTAGAGTTTCCCATGCCTACTATAGTTCGGAACTAGAACTCCCTCCCATGGTAAACTCTAGAAAAACCGGGAGGAAGAAACCAGTTAGAATAAATTCTTCAATAAAGACCTAACCCCCCTACGGGCTCGAATTTGACCAATAAAAGAGAGGGCCCCCTACCCCTACTATTTGAAGGGTAAGGGAAACACCCTACCTTTCCCTAGAGCTTCAATTTTATTCAATTGAAAACTATCTTTTCTCAAAGTGGTAAATAGACCAGATTCTATACGTAACATGCCAACAGGAAATAAATGGAAGCCGCCGGATAGTAGGGGGCCGTCTATCCATCTCTGCTTACCGAATAATCTATTTTAGGGGCCGTCTCCCCTCCCTTGAGAATAGTAGGGCTATGGGCCGTCTCTTCTCCGTCGATTATCCGTCTCTTGCAGCACTTTTGTGCTGCGGAGCAGCACTTTTGTGCTGGGTGTGCTGCTGCCAGCACTTAGGTGCTGCTGCATATCAATTTCGCGGGAACTATGATTCGGGGTGTTCATAGGGAATTCTAGTTGTTCCGGAGATAGTTGGTCAAGATCGATCTCGAACAATGGTTGTAGTGGGGGAGCATGTTACGTAGAGAATCTAGCGAATAGTAGGGCCGTCAACGTTCAGAATGGGCACCCCACCCAACCGATCGTTTCTCGCCCCTATAGTTCCCACCCGTACTCTAGCAAGCTTCTTAATCTCGACGTTTTCGCCTGTCTCCACCCACCCCAACCTACGTAGGGCCGTCTCTTTATCCGGTGCTTGGGAGGTCGATTATCCGTTGAGACGCAAGAATAAATAGTTGAAGTGATTCACACCTCGAAGTATAGTGTGTAAATACCGGATGCATAGGTTGAGTCATTCGCTAAACAACTATTTTGTTGGGCAATCAATCAGGTGCTCCTACCCAACCGGACTAATGAATGCCAACTGTAAGAACTCCCCATAGAATTGTAGGGCCTATCGTTCAGTAGGAGATCCCTTCTTGTGGCTTGCCGTAGGGGGATTACCTGTTGCTAATGGGGAGAGATCTTTCATTAGGGTTTGATGCGAGATCCCAATAATAATAATAATAATAGCTTGCTTGTGGAACCCTTTGTTTGGTACTTTCATGGGGGTATTCTTGTACAGCTTGGCCCTTTACCTGGCGCACTGCCATCGAATTCACTAGTCCTCCTCAAACCCAATGGAATAGAATTCCTTGCGAATTAGAGTTTTCAACAACATTAAATAGTAGGGCCGTGACAACCCAGAAATGTAATGGTTCCTCATATATGCATTCCATCAAGTTAGTGCATAATTTGACGATTTCGATTTTATTTCTCCGATCCAGTTCGTTCTGTCTTATTTCCGACGGATAAGCCCGCCCGGGCTTCCGATTTTGTATTACAACTGAACGAGCATGAGAAAGGCCAAACATTGAATGAAATGTTGGCATGGGGTTTCGGCAATTTCAATTCCATTTTAAGTCCCTAAGGGCAATTTCAATTGATCTTGTCTACGCCGGTTGAAGCACACGTTGGAGCATCCAAACGAACCAGCAGAGGCTGCTGTGGCAGAGACAGCAGCAAAAGCATTAGTCTCCGTTGATCACCTACCAGCAGGGGAAGCAGCATAGGTGGCAGGAACTAACTAGGGTTTAGGTACCAATTCGAAGAGCATTCGTTTACCTCTCCTTAGGCGTCGATTTCTCGCCCTAGAGGTACCACACTAACAGCGGCATCCCGACCTGATATGGATCCCTACCTCTCTATCCACAACCGACCCATCATTTCGAAAGCTTATTTATTGACTTGAGGCATAAGCATAGGCACAGGTGGAGACACAAGCAAAGGCAGATCCCGTTAGAACTTCATAATCCCGGAATCCCTTCCGACAATAGTTAACATTTACCCATAATCCATTGCCCCTTTGTTCCCCAATCTGCACCTGCAACAAAGGCACAGGTTCCTTCGGCGGCTGGAAAGGCAGTTGACTTCGTTGATCCGGATTGGAGCAAACACGCAATACACACGGAGGTGGGAACTGCACTATAGTATATATATACGTCAAGGCCGACCAACTTCTCAAAAAACTTAAGAGTAAGTTGACTCCATTGATGCATTAATGACCCAGTAAAAGGTAAAAGCACTATCTCGCCCATATACGGATACAAAACCACTTTGCCCCCCCGGTGCAGAGGTTTCAATACAGATTTAGATTGAGAATCAGTTTCCCTTTGGACGGATCCAGTTCCCATTCGGGAGCCAAAGCTTTACTAATAAGGGCTACCCGCTTTAGTCGGCAAAAATCCTTGAATCTCAGTTGAAGTTCCGTAAAGGGGTAAATCTCCGGATTCATAGCCCATTGAATACCCGGTTACCCCAGCGGAAGGGAAGCACTTGACCTAGTTTTTTTTTGTTCTATTTATTCAGTCCCATAAGCAATAGCAGGGATGGCAGCAGCAGGCGCTTCGGGTCTTCCTTCTTTCATGAGTTCATGAGGCTAAGGTCTGGTCTGTCCTTTCCTTTCATTTAAGAGTGAAGGACTTCTTGATTTTTTCAAATAGAATAGAGTAAGGACTTTTTATGCAATCATGGGCTGGCAATCTCTTCTGATCTACGACCACCCTTGCTTGGTTATCTGTCGGTTTAATCGATCGAGCTCTCTTCCCTTCCTGGTAATCTGGAAAGGGGCAAGGCAATAGTTCCACTGTAAACCTGACTTTTGTTCCTCTCGCTTCTGTCTTTCTCGCTTGTTCGCTAGTGTGCTTATCCCCTTCTTTTCAATTCAATCTCTCTCTTCCTGCCTATCTGTCTGTATTGCATTACTGCTCTGGTAACGGTAGCATGACTTTCTTTGTTAAGCCTATTGGTATATAGGCAGAGGTAGGCTCAATCCGTTGAGTCCCATTCCTTTAGTTCAGAAGGACGGATAGTCGCTCTTCTGCTTATGCTAGCTAGCTTTTCTTTCCTGAATTAATCGGTCTAAGCGGCTGGTTAATCAGTGCGAAAGGTAGGCTGGCGCAATCAGAGGGATGCCATTAGTAGTTGGCGCGAATCCCCCTCCTTCTTTCCCATCCACGAATTAAGAATCCTTTCATTCAATGGATCGATCCCCGGGAGTAAGGAAGTGTCGTAAAGCTCCTGCCTCGAGGACTGCAGTTAAGGAGTTACAGGCCGGATACTAGCTCTTGTCTTTTAGTAGCTAGCTCTGCTGATAGTAGCTCTCCTGTAGTCGCTCTTGTCTGGCGCTC
>NW_026730282.1:0-15000 GCF_030272615.1 Cryptomeria japonica
CCCAACGGCTAGACGGAAGAGGCTTCAGGGCCGCCTCGGAATGGTCCAAGCATCGGACGCGCTTGGGGCGACTACCAGTGACAACCCCTTATCCCGCGACGCGTCCGATACACAGATAGTTCCAAGGCGGCCGAGGAGCCTCACCGCATAGCAATCGGGGTGCGAGTCGAGGGATGCGGCGAGAAGGACCCAACGGCTAGACGGAAGAGGCTTCAGGGCCGCCTCGGAATGGTCCAAGCATCGGACGCGCTTGGGGCGACTACCAGTGACAACCCCTTATCCCGCGATGCGTCTGATACACAGATAGTTCCAAGGCGGCCGAGGAGCCTCACCGCATAGCAATCGGGGTGCGAGGCAAGGGATGCGGCGAGAAGGACCCAACGGCTAGACGGAAGAGGCTTCAGGGCCGCCTCGGAATGGTCCAAGCATCGGACGCGCTTGGGGCGACTACCGTTGCCAACCCCTTATCCCGCGATGCGTCTGATACACAGATAGTTCCGAGGCGGCCGAGGAGCCTCACCGCATAGCAATCGGGTTGCGAGGCAGATTATTGGGAAGGGAACCCCCTGGGATGCGGCTCAAGCAGTGCCCAAAGGGACTGGAATGCGGAATCACATCGAGAGACCCAAATGCTATACGAGGGCTCAAATCGAATTATCGATTTGGCCACGACATGGACGCATCGGAACGACTACCTTTGCCGAACCACTCGCAATTGCATCCATACCGAAACCAATAGACATTTCCGTTAGAGCCCTCGCATAGCATTCGGGAATCTCGCATGCCCCTCTAAATCGACCAATGCTGGCGCTCAACGAAAATCCGAGCGCTACCACCGTTCGAGCGCCAGCATTGGTCGAGTTAGAGGGGCACGGGGGAGAATGCTCCAGTCAACACCTCCCCTATATAAGTTATTTGTCCGATTCTCGCACAACCGTAGTCTGCCTCGTCGAATCAAACAACGGTCCCAGATTCCGACTTCCGTTCCGTAGAGACCCAAAAGCTAGATGGAGGCTCGCAAGAAAGAGAGTCGGCGCATAGCAATCGGGTTTCTCGAACGTTTAGGGACCGAGCTCACTTGCGGATAGGGCAAAATCCGCCAAGCAACCCAAAAGCTAGACGGGGGCTCGAATCGAATCGCCTAGGCGGCCACAACAACGACGTGTTGGATCGACTACCAGTGCCAAACCATTCAGCAAGACTAGTCTGTGTCGAGGCCGGATAGAGATTCTCAGAGAGCGCCCGTATAGCATTTAGGAGACCTGCCGCGTCCCTCACACTCGACAAATGGTGGTGCACGTTTATAAATCCGAGCGATCCCAACCCTTTCAAGCACCAACATCGGTCGAGATAGAGGGGCACGGAGGGGGCTGCGTGAGACAACACAGTCCCCTATATAAGTTATTTGTCCGATTCTCACACATCCGAAGAATGGTCATCAAATCGGACAACAGCCCAAACTTCCGACTTCCGTCCCAGAAAGCCCAAGAGCTATCTAAAACGTTCATGGCCGGAACTCGATCGCGGCTATACCAGTCCGCCAAGCAACCCAAAAGCTAGACTGGAGCTCTAGTCGAATCACCTCTGTGGCCATTGCAAGGACGTGTTGGAGCGACTACCATTGCCGAACCATTCCGCAGGTCGAGTCCATACCAAGGCCGCATAGAGATTCACGATGAGCTCCTGCATAGCAATCAGGAGACTTGCCGTGTCCATCACAATCGATAAATCCTGGTGCAAGATTTTTGCATCCGAGCGCTCCAACCAGTCGAGCACCAGCATCAATCGACATAAACGGGCACGGGGGGAGGATGCTCGAGAACACTACCTCCCCTATATAAGTTATTTGTCCGATTCTCAAGCAGCCGAAGTCTGGTCATCGAATCGGGTCAAAGACCACAACTTCCGACTTTACCCACAATGCAAGTCATCGAATCGAACATCGGCCCCCGAGTCGGACTCCATGCGTATGTCAGGTCATCGGACCCAAATTCCGCCTTCCTGCGCATGGCGGGCCATCAATATCAACTCGGTCATCGGACCCAAACTCCGCCTTTCTGCGCATGGCACGCCTTCAAATCGGTCATCGGACCCAAATTCCGCCTTCCTGTGCATGGCGGGCCATCAACATCAACTCGGTCATCGGACCCAAATTCCGCCTTTCTGCGCATGGCACGCCATCAACTCGGTCATCGGACCCAAATTCCGCCTTCCTGCGCATGGCAGGTCATCGGACACAAATTCAGACCTCGCCAATATGCCTACGTATCGAATCGGTCATCGGACCCAACTTCCGACTTCATCCATACTGTAGGGTCTTTGAGGTTGGCGCGGTGCGCTCAACCCGGGGAGTCGACCCATCGAAGCATACACCTCCCCTATATAAGCTATTTGTCCGATTCCCACACCTGTGTAGTTTGCACCTCTGACCAGGACATCGACCCCAACTTCCGAACTCGACTGCAACGACGGCACCAGCGCCTTGGTGCGCACCTTGCGACGCACAGTCCCAACATTCGCCTTCCTGCACATGGCAGGTCATCGGACCCAAATTCCGACCTCGCGAGTATGCCTACATATCGAATCGGTCATCGGACACAACTTCCGACTTCATCCATACCGTAGGGTCTTTGAGGTTGGCGCGGTGCGCTCAACCCGGGGAGTCGACCCAACGAAGCATACACCTCCCCTATATAAGCTATTTGTCCGATTCCCACACCTGTGTAGTTTGCACCTCCGATCAGGACATCGACCCCAACTTCCGAACTCGCCTGCAACGACCGAACCAGCGCCTTGGTGCGCACCTTGCAACGCACAGTGCCAACATTCGCCTTCCTGCACATGGCAGGTCATCGGACCCAAATTCCGACCTCGCGAGTATGCCTACATATCGAATCGGTCATCGGACCCAACTTCCGACTTCATCCATACCGTAGGGTCTTTGAGGTTGGCGCGGTGCGCTCAACCCGGGGAGTCGACCCAACGAAGCATACACCTCCCCTATATAAGCTATTTGTCCGATTCCCACACCTGTGTAGCTTGCACCTCCGATCAGGACATCGACCCCAACTTCCGAACTCGACTAAAAAGACCGCACCAGCACCTTGGTGTGCACCTTGCAACGCACAGTGCCAACATTCGCCTTCCTGCACATGGCAGGTCATCGGACCCAAATTCCGACCTCATGAGCATACCTACTAATCGAATCGGTCATCGGACCCAACTTCCGACTTCATCCATACCGTAGGGTCTTTGAGGTTGGCGCGGTGCGCTCAACCTGGGGAGTCGACCCATCGAAGCATACACCTCCCCTATATAAGCTATTTGTCCGATTCCGACACCTGTGTAGTTTGCACCTCCGCTCAGGACATCGACCCCAACTTCCGAACTCGCCTGCAACGACCGAACCAGCGCCTTGGTGCGCACCAAAAGTGCGCACTTTTGGAGGGCACTTTTGTGCGCTCCAAAGGTGCGCACTTTTGGAGGGCACTTTTGTGCGCTCCAAAGGTGCGCACTTTTGGAGGGCACTTTTTGGAGGGCACTTTTGTGCGCTCCAAAGGTGCGCACTTTTGGAGGGCACTTTTTGGAGGGCACTTTTCTGCGCTCCAAAGGTGCGCACTTTTGGAGGGCACTTTTTGGAGGGCACTTTTCTGCGCTCCAAAGGTGCGCACTTTTGGAGGGCACTTTTTGGAGGGCACTTTTCTGCGCTCCAAAGGTGCGCACTTTTGGAGGGCACTTTTTGGAGGGCACTTTTCTGCGCTCCAAAGGTGCGCACTTTTGGAGGGCACTTTTGTGCACTCCAAAGGTGCACACTTTTGGAGGGCACTTTTTGGAGGGCACTTTTCTGCACTCCAAAGGTGCGCACTTTTGGAGGGCACTTTTTGGAGGGCACTTTTGTGCGCTCCAAAGGTGCGCACTTTTGGAGGGCACTTTTTGGAGGGCACTTTTGTGCGCTCCAAAGGTGCGCACTTTTGGAGGGCACTTTTGTGCACTCCAAAGGTGCGCACTTTTGGAGGGCACTTTTCCTGCGCTCCAAAGGTGCACACCTAGGTGAGCACCTTCGACCACACCTTGTAGCACACCAAACTCTGACTTTCGACTTCATCCGCAATGCAGGGTCTTTGAGGTTGGCGCAATGCGCACAACCAGGGGAGTCGACCCATCAAACCCAACACCTCCCCTATATAAGCTATTTGTCTGATTCTCATACATGCGTAGCCTGCAGGAGCAATTAGGACATCGACCCCAACTTTCGGCTTCTAAACGAAAACAAGGTCTTTGAGGTTGGTGTAATGCGAACAACTAGGGGAGTCAAACCCATCAAACCCAACACCTCCCCTATATAAGCTATTTGTCTGATTCTCATACATGTGTAGTCTACAGGAGCAATTAGGACATCGACCCCAACTTTTGACTTCTTAACGAAAACAAGGTCTTTGAGGTTGACGTAATGCGCACAACCAGGGGAGTCGACCCATCAAACCCAACACCTCCCCTATATAAGCTATTTGTCCGATTCTCATACATGTGTAGCCTACAGGAGCCATTAGGACATTGACCCCAACTTTTGACTTCTTAACGAAAACAAGGTCTTTGAGGTTGGCGTAATGCGCACAACCAAGGGAGTTGACCCATCAAACCCAACACCTCCCCTATATAAGCTATTTGTCTGATTCTCATACATGTGTAGCCTGCAACAACGATTAGGACATCCACCCCAACTTCTGAATTCGTCTGCGTTGACCGCACCAAAGGTGCACGCCTTGGTGCTCACCAAAATCCGACTTCCGACTTCTTCTGCTATGCGGGGTCTTTGAGGTTGGCGCAGTGCGCACAACCAGGGGAGTCAACCCACCGAATGCAACACCTCCCCTATATAAGCTATTTGTCTGATTCTCATACATGCGTAGACTGCAGCAATGATTAGGACATCCACCCCAACTTTTGACTTCTTAAACAAGACAGGGTCTTTGAAGTTGGTGCAGTGCACACAACCAGGGGAGTCGACCCATCAAACGCAACACCTCCCCTATATAAAGCTATTTGTCCGATTCTCATACGTGTAGTCTGCAGCAGCGATTAGGACATCGACCCCAACTTCCGAATTCGTTTGCATTGACCGCACCAAAGGTGCACGCCTTGGTGTGCACCTTGGAGTGCACTTTGGTGCTCACCTCGGTGCACACTTTGGTGTGCACCTCGGTGTGCACCAAAGGTGCGCACCTTGGAGCGCACCAAAGGTGTACACTTTGGAGCGCACCACATAGGGTCTTTGAGAGGTTGGCGCAGTGCGCACACCAAGGTGGGTGTTGAGGTGCGTGCCGAGGTGGGTGGGTGCTAGGGTGCGCTCCATGGTGGGTGCCAGGGTGGGTGCGTGCTAGGGTGGATTCCAAAGAGGGTCATAGGGTGGGTGCCAAGGTGGGTTGGTGATATAGTGGGTTCAAAGGTGGGTACTAGGGTGGGTTCCAAGGTGGGTCACAAGTTGGGTGCCAGGATGCGTGGGTGTTAGGTTGGGTGCCAAGGTGGGCTCCTGCGTGGGTGGGTGCTAGGGTGGGTTTCAAGGTGGACGCGAGGGCGGGTGCCAAGGTGGGTAACAAGTTGGGTGTTAGGATGGGTGAGTGCTAGAGTGGGTGCCAAGGTGGGTGGGTGCTAAGGTGGATGCCAAGGTGGTTCACAGGGTGGGTGGGTTCTAGGGTGAGTTCCAAGGTGGGTCACAGGTTTAGTGCTAGGGTGCGTGTCAAGGCGGGTGTCGAGGTGCCTGGGTGCTAGGGTGTGGATGCCAATGTGGGTCATAGGGTGGGTACTAGGGTGGGCTGCAATGTGGGTGCCAAGGTGGGTAACATGCTCGGTTGGTTCTAAATTGGGTGTCAGGGTGGGTGTGCACCCACCTTGCCCGAGGTGGGTGCCAAGGTGCCAGTGTGGGTGGGTGCTAAGGTGGATGCCAAGGTGGGTGAGAAGGTGGGTGATAGGTTGAGTGGTAGGATGGGTGGGTGCCAAGATGGGTCACAGGGTGGGTGCAAGGGTGGGTAGGTGCTAGGGTTGGTGTCAGGGTGGGTGGGTGCTAGGTTGGGTTCCAAGGTGGGTGCGAGGGTGAGTGTCAAGGTGGGTCACAGGTTAGGTGCTAGGATGGGTGAGTGCTAGGGTGCAAAGGTGCCAGGGTGGGTGCTAGGATGGGTCGATGCTAGGGTGAGTGGCAAGGTGGGTCCACAAGTGTCAAGGTGGGTGCCGAGGTGGGTGCCAACTTGGGTTCCAAGGTGGGTGCCAAGTGGGCGACTGCTATGGTGGATGCCAAGGTGGGTCACGGGGTGGGTGCCAAGTTGCTAGGTTGTGTTCCAAGGTGGGTGCCAACGTGGCTGCTAGGGTGCGTGGGTTAAAGGGTGTGTCACAACGTGGGTGCCAGGATGGGTGCGCACCCACACTGGCCAAGACGGGTGCAAGGTTGGGTTCCAAGCCCGGTCACAGGCTGGGTGCTAGGATGGGTGGGTGCCAAGGTGGGCACCAGGGTGGGTGCACCCACCCTGGCCAAGGTGGGTCACGGGGTGGGTCCTAGGGTGGGTAACAGGGTGGGTACTAAGGTGCGTGCCAAGGTGGGTCATGGGGTGGGTGCCAAGGTGGGCACCAGGGTGGGTGTGCACCAACCCTAGCCAGGGTAGGTCACGGGGTGGTTGTCGGGGTGGGCGTCAAGGAGCCAAGGTGGGTGGCAAGTAGCCAAGTTGCGTGCCAAGGTGGGTGTCGGGGTGGGTGCCAAGGATCCAAGGTGGGTGCCAAGGAACCAAGGTGGGTGTCTGGGTGGGTGCCGAGGTGGGAGCCAGGGTGGGTCCCAAGGTGAGTGCAAAGGTGGGTGCCAGGGTCAAGGTGAGTGCCAATGTGGGTTCCAAGGTGCCAGGGTCAGGGTGAGTGCCAATGTGGGTTCAAAGGTGCTAAGTTGGGTGCGAGGTTGGGTGCGAGGGTGGGTGGGTGCCAAGGTGTGCTAGGTGGAAGCCCGGGTGGGTCGGCATCCCATGGGTGTCGAGTTGGGTGCCTGATGGGTGCTTCTTGTCAAGTTTTAGTCGTCGGGACTCATTTCGAGCCTTAGAGGTCGTTTCTTGTCCGGTTGCCCTGTCTTCGACCTGGGAACCCAATTTTGGTCCTCGGGTCCCATTTTTTTTTGTCTCGCATCCCACTTTTGGCCTGTGGCCTTTTCGGGGTCGATTCTCGTTTTGGGCATCAGAGCATGTTTCTTCTCCTAAAACCCAATATTTGTTTATTAAGTCTCGGAACACATTTTTGTTCTCGTGGACCCATCATGGGTCTTGGAACGCATTTGTGGTCCTTGGGTCCCATTTTGCATCCCGAAACTTGTGTTTTGGTGCTTGATCCCTATTTTGGGTGCCCACCTTGCACCAAGTGCGCACCCGGGGCAAACCGAGCGCCTTGGTGCACCGGGGCAAGATCGAGCGTGCACCCGAGGCGCCCCGAACATGCACCAAGGTGCACTCGGCCCACATGTGAGCGCAGGTCGTTGCGCCCGAGGTGGTGTGTGGGCACCGCGTTGCAGACGGGACACTGCACGCACACGACGCCCCGTCCAGGTGCACGCACGTAGGCCGGGCCGGGTGCACACCCGACGCCCTAGCAAGGTGCGCGCACCCGGGCAGGGCTCACACTTGGCGAACGGGGCGCACTTCGCGAGGGAGGGTGTGCACCTCGACGGGGGTGGGTGGCCGGGGTGGATTCGCACGTGGGTCGCGGTTTGCTAAGTACACACTGCGACAAGCTCATAACGGGTGCGATCATACCAGCGTTAGTGCACCGGATCCCATCAGAACTCCGCAGTTAAGCGCGCTTGGGCCGGAGTAGTACTGGGATGGGTGACCTCCCGGGAAGTCCCGGTGTTGCACCCTTTCTTAGTTTTTCGCCGGGCGTCGCAATGCTATTTGAATAAACCTTTTGCCCGTTTGCGTTCTCGTCGGGGCCGGGCCGGGCCGGGGTGCGCTGCCCGCACTACCGCGCGCGCGGGGGCGACACCGAGCGCGCACCCGAGGCGCCCCGAGCACACAGGCCACGGTGCAACCCGGGCGTTGTGCGCGCACCCCGGTGCGCCCGAGGTGCTGCGCGCGCACCCAGGTGAAATCGGTGTGCACCTCGGCCAGTGCGCGCTCGGTCGAGTCGCGCACGTTGGCCAAGGTGCACGGTGATGTTTCTTACTCTAAGGTTCCGCACCAGACGCCCGGGACAGGTGAGCGAAGCTGGGCGGGGCCGGGTGCGCGGCCGGGGCAGGTGCACGCAGCTGGAGAGAGCTTTGGAGCACACCAGAGGTGCGCACCTTGGAGCACACTTCGGAGCGCACCAATGATGCGCTCCATTCAAAAGTTTCCTGAAAAGGCAAAAAAAGTTGAGATTATAGAATTTCCCACTTGAGAGATTGTAAAAAAAAAAAATTTAAAATGAAGGAAACGCGGGTGCCAAGGTGTGCGCGCCCGGGTGCGCAGCCCAGCCAAGGTGTGCGCACCAAGGCGCCCACCCTGGCGAAGGTGCACGCAAGGTGCGCACCCGAGGCAAACCGGACAATTAACCCAACTTTCGACTTCGCGCGCACCTGCGCACCTTGGAGCGCACTTCGGAGCGCTCCTTGGTGCGCACCAATCTTGGGCACCTCGGAGTGCACCATGGCGCCCACCAAGGTGCGCACCCGGGGCAAACCGAGCTCCGACTTCGTGCGCACCTTGGAGCGCACGAAAGGTGCGCACCATGGCGCCCACCAAGGTGCGCAGCCCAGCCAAGGCGTGCGCATCAAGGTGCGCACCCTGGCGAAGGTGCGCACCCGGGGCAAACCGAGCTCCGACTTCGTGCGCACCTTGGAGCGCACAAAGGGTGCGCAACCCAGCCAAGGTGTGCGCACCCCGGGCAAACCGAGCTCCGAATCGTGCGCACCTTGGAGCACACTTCGGAGCCCTCCTTGGTGCGCACCGATGTTGCGCACCTCGGAGCGCACCCGGGGAAAACAATGCAATTAACCCGACTTTCGACTTCGTGGGCACCTCGGAGCGCTCTCGGGTTCGCACCTCGGAGCACACCGAGGTGCGCACCTTTGATGCGCTGCCTTCACCAATTTCCAGAAAAGGCAAGAAAACATTGAGAAGGTGTGCGCACCGAGGTGCCCACCCTGGCGAAGGTGCACGCGAGGTGCGCACCCGGGGCAAACCGGGCTCCGACTTCGTGCACGCCATGCTGCGCACCTTGGAGGGCCATGGTGCGCACCTTGGAGCACACTTCGGAGCGCTCAATGGTGCCCAACCCAGCCAAGGTGCCCACCGCGGCGAAGGTGCACGCGAGGTGCGCACCCGGGGCAAACCGGGCTCCGACTTCGTGCACGCCGCACCTTGGAGCACACTTCGGAGCGCTCCTTGGTGCGCACCAGGGCGCGCAACCCAGCCGAGGTGCCCACCCCGGCGAAGGTGCACGCGGGGTGCGCACCCGGGGCAAACCGGGCTCCGACTTCGTGCACGCCATGGTGCCCACCGCGGCGAAGGTGCACGCGAGGTGCGCACCCGGGGCAAACCGGGCTCCGACTTCGTGCACGCCGCACCTTGGAGCACACTTCGGAGCGCTCCTTGGTGCGCACCAGGGCGCGCAACCCAGCCGAGGTGCCCACCCCGGCGAAGGTGCACGCGAGGTGCGCACCCGGGGCAAACCGGGCTCCGACTTCGTGCACGCCATGGTGCCCACCGCGGCGAAGGTGCACGCGAGGTGCGCACCCGGGGCAAACCGGGCTCCGACTTCGTGCACGCCGCACCTTGGAGCACACTTCGGAGCGCTCCTTGGTGCGCACCATGGTGCCCACCAGGGCGCGCAACCCCGCCGAAGGTGCACGCGAGGTGCGCACCCGGGGCAAACCGGGCTCCGACTTCGTGCACGCCGCACCTTGGAGCACACTTCGGAGCGCTCCTTGGTGCGCACCAGGGCGCGCAACCCCGCCGAAGGTGCACGCGAGGTGCGCACCCGGGGCAAACCGGGCTCCGACTTCGTGCACGCCATGGTGCGCACCAGGGTGCCCACCGCGGCGAAGGTGCGCACCCGGGGCAAACCGGGCTCCGACTTCGTGCACGCCGCACCTTGGAGCACACTTCGGAGCGCTCCTTGGTGCGCACCAGGGCGCGCAACCCAGCCGAGGTGCCCACCCCGGCGAAGGTGCACGCGAGGTGCGCACCCGGGGCAAACCGGGCTCCGACTTCGTGCACGCCATGGTGCCCACCGCGGCGAAGGTGCGCACCCGGGGCAAACCGGGCTAGGACTTCGTGCACGCCGCACCTTGGAGCACACTTTGGAGCGCTCCTTGGTGCGCACCATGGTGCCCACCAGGCCGCGCAACCCAGCCAAGGTGTGCGCACCAAGGTGCACGCGAGGTGCGCACCCGGGGCAAACCGGGGTCCGGCTTCGTGCACGCCGCACCTTGGAGCACACATCGGGGCGCTCCCGGGTTCGCACCGGCGTTGCGCACCGTGGTGGGCACCTCGGAGCGCACCGTGGTGGGCACCTCGGAGCACACCAAGGTGGGCAGCGAGGTGCGCACCTTTGATGCGATGCCTTCACTAATTTCCATAAAAGGCAAAAAAAAACGAGATTTTAAAATTTCCGTTTTGAAAGATAGTGAGAAAAAGGGAATGCTGGTGCCATCTTGAGCCCGCCCTGGTGCGCAGCCCAGCCAAGGTGTGCGCACCAAGGTGCCCACCCTGGCGAAGGTGCGCGCCCGGGCAATTAACCCAACTTCCAACTTCGCGCGCGCCAGGGTGGGAGCGCACCCAACAACCGGGCCTGGGAAGAGCCAATGCGAGAAACCCCACCAAACGCTCTGACAAAAAAAGAGGGGGCGCTCCAGTAACCCCGCTTCGGAGCGCACCCTGGGCAAACCCAGCCAGGGTGCCCACCCCGGCCAAGGTGCAGGCGAGGTGCGCACCCGGGGCAAACCGGGCTCCGACAACGTGCACGCCGCACCTTGGAGCACACTTCGTAGCGCTCCCGGGTGCGCACCTCAGAGCACACCAAGGTGGGCAGCGAGGTGCGCACCTTTGATGCGCTGCCTTCACTAATTTCCAGAAAAGGCAAAAAAAAGAGGAGATTTTAAAATTTCCGTTTTGAAAGATAGTGAAAAAAACGGAACGCGGGTGCCATCTTGAGCCCGCCCTGGTGCACAGCCCAGGTAAGGTGCCCACCCTGGCAAAGGTGCGCACCCGGGCAATTAACCCTACTTCCGACTTCGTGCGCGCCAGGGTGGCAACCGGGCCTGGGAAGAGCCAATGCGAGAAACCCCACCAAACGCTCCGACAAAAAAAGAGGCGGCGCTCCAATAACCCCGCTTCGGAGCGCAGCCGGGGCAAACCCAGCCAAGGTGCCCACCCCGACGAAGGTGCACGCGAGGTGCGCACCCGGGGCAAACCGGGCTCCGACAACGTGCACGCAGCACCTTGGAGCACACTTCGAAGCACTCCCGGGTGCCCACCGGCGTTGCGCACCGTGGTGGGCAGCGAGGTGCGCACCTTTGATGCGCTGCCTTCACTAATTTCCAGAAAAGGCAAAAAAAAATGAGATTTTAAAATTTCCGTTTTGAAAGATAGTGAAAAAAACGGAACGCGGGTGCCATCTTGAGCCCGCCCTGGTGCGCAGCCCAGGCAAGGCATGCGCACCAAGGTGCCCACCCGCGGTGCACGCCCGGGGCAAACCGGGCTCCGACTTCGTGCAGGCCGCACCTTGGAGCACACTTCGGAGCGCTCCTTGGTGCGCACCATGGTGCCCACCAGGGCGCACCCGGGGCAAACCGGGCTCCGACTTCGTGCACGCCGCACCTTGGAGCACACATCGGAGCGCTCCCAGGTTCGCACCAGCGTTGCGCACCTTTGATGCGCTGCCTTCACTAATTTCCAGAAAAGGCAAAAAAAAACGATATTTTAAAATTTCCGTTCTGAAAGATAGTGAAAAAAACGGAACGCGGGTGCCATCTTGAGCCCTTCCTGGTGCGCAGCCCAGGCAAGTTGTGCGCACCAAGGTGCCCACCCTGGCGGAGGTGCGCGCCCGGGGCAAACCGGGCTCCGACTTCGTGCACTGCATGGTGCCCACCAAGGCGCGCAACCCAGCCAAGGTGCCCACCGCAGCGAAGGTGCACGCGAGGTGCGCACCCGAGGTGCACACCCGGGGCAAACCGAGCTCCGACTTCGTGCACGCCGCACCTTGGAGCACACTTCAGAGCGCTCCTTGGTGCGCACCAGGGCGCGCAACCCAGCCAAGGTGCTCACACCCGGCGAAGGTGCACGCGAGGTGCGCACCCGGGGCAAGCCGGGCTCGGACTTCGTGCACGCCGCACCTTGGAGCACACATCGGAGCGCTCCCGGGTTCGCACCAGCATTGCGCACCTTTGATGCGCTGCCTTCACTAATTTCCAGAAAAGGCAAAAAAAAAAAAAAAAACGAGATTTTAAAATTTCCGTTTTGAAAGATAGTGAAAAAAACGGAACGCGGGTGCCATCTTGAGCCCGCCCTGGTGTGCAGCCCAGGCAAGTTGTGCGCACCAAGGCACCCACCCTGGCCAAGGTGGGTCACGGGGTGGGTCCTAGGGTGGGTAACGGGGTGGGTACTAAGGTGCGTGCCAAGGTGGGTCATGGGGTGGGTGCCAAGGTGGGCACCAGGGTGGGTGTGCACCAACCCTAGCCAGGGTAGGTCACGGGGTGGTTGTCGGGGTGGGCGTCAAGGAGCCAAGGTGGGTGGCAAGTAGCCAAGTTGCGTGCCAAGGTGGGTGTCGGGGTGGGTGCCAAGGATCCAAGGTGGGTGCCAAGGAACCAAGGTGGGTGTCTGGGTGGGTGCCGAGGTGGGAGCCAGGGTGGGTCCCAAGGTGAGTGCAAAGGTGGGTGCCAGGGTCAAGGTGAGTGCCAATGTGGGTTCCAAGGTGCCAGGGTCAGGGTGAGTGCCAATGTGGGTTCAAAGGTGCTAAGTTGGGTGCGAGGTTGGGTGCGAGGGTGGGTGGGTGCCAAGGTGTGCTAGGTGGAAGCCCGGGTGGGTCGGCATCCCATGGGTGTCGAGTTGGGTGCCTGATGGGTGCTTCTTGTCAAGTTTTAGTCGTCGGGACTCATTTCGAGCCTTAGAGGTCGTTTCTTGTCCGGTTGCCCTGTCTTCGACCTGGGAACCCAATTTTGGTCCTCGGGTCCCATTTTTTTTTGTCTCGCATCCCACTTTTGGCCTGTGGCCTTTTCGGGGTCGATTCTCGTTTTGGGCATCAGAGCATGTTTCTTCTCCTAAAACCCAATATTTGTTTATTAAGTCTCGGAACACATTTTTGTTCTCGTGGACCCATCATGGGTCTTGGAACGCATTTGTGGTCCTTGGGTCCCATTTTGCATCCCGAAACTTGTGTTTTGGTGCTTGATCCCTATTTTGGGTGCCCACCTTGCACCAAGTGCGCACCCGGGGCAAACCGAGCGCCTTGGTGCACCGGGGCAAGATCGAGCGTGCACCCGAGGCGCCCCGAACATGCACCAAGGTGCACTCGGCCCACATGTGAGCGCAGGTCGTTGCGCCCGAGGTGGTGTGTGGGCACCGCGTTGCAGACGGGACACTGCACGCACACGACGCCCCGTCCAGGTGCACGCACGTAGGCCGGGCCGGGTGCACACCCGACGCCCTAGCAAGGTGCGCGCACCCGGGCAGGGCTCACACTTGGCGAACGGGGCGCACTTCGCGAGGGAGGGTGTGCACCTCGACGGGGGTGGGTGGCCGGGGTGGATTCGCACGTGGGTCGCGGTTTGCTAAGTACACACTGCGACAAGCTCATAACGGGTGCGATCATACCAGCGTTAGTGCACCGGATCCCATCAGAACTCCGCAGTTAAGCGCGCTTGGGCCGGAGTAGTACTGGGATGGGTGACCTCCCGGGAAGTCCCGGTGTTGCACCCTTTTTTAGTTTTTCGCCGGGCGTCGCAATGCTATTTGAATAAACCTTTTGCCCGTTTGCGTTCTCGTCGGGGCCGGGCCGGGCCGGGGTGCGCTGCCCGCACTACCGCGCGCGCGGGGGCGACACCGAGCGCGCACCCGAGGCGCCCCGAGCACACAGGCCACGGTGCAACCCGGGCGTTGTGCGCGCACCCCGGTGCGCCCGAGGTGCTGCGCGCGCACCCAGGTGAAATCGGTGTGCACCTCGGCCAGTGCGCGCTCGGTCGAGTCGCGCACGTTGGCCAAGGTGCACGGTGATGTTTCTTACTCTAAGGTTCCGCACCAGACGCCCGGGACAGGTGAGCGAAGCTGGGCGGGGCCGGGTGCGCGGCCGGGGCAGGTGCACGCAGCTAGAGAGAGCTTTGGAGCACACCAGAGGTGCGCACCTTGGAGCACACTTCGGAGCGCACCAATGATGCGCTCCATTCAAAAGTTTCCTGAAAAGGCAAAAAAAGTTGAGATTATAGAATTTCCCACTTGAGAGATTGTAAAAAAAAAAAATTTAAAATGAAGGAAACGCGGGTGCCAAGGTGTGCGCGCCCGGGTGCGCAGCCCAGCCAAGGTGTGCGCACCAAGGCGCCCACCCTGGCGAAGGTGCACGCAAGGTGCGCACCCGAGGCAAACCGGACAATTAACCCAACTTTCGACTTCGCGCGCACCTGCGCACCTTGGAGCGCACTTCGGAGCGCTCCTTGGTGCGCACCAATCTTGGGCACCTCGGAGTGCACCATGGCGCCCACCAAGGTGCGCACCCGGGGCAAACCGAGCTCCGACTTCGTGCGCACCTTGGAGCGCACGAAAGGTGCGCACCATGGCGCCCACCAAGGTGCGCAGCCCAGCCAAGGCGTGCGCATCAAGGTGCGCACCCTGGCGAAGGTGCGCACCCGGGGCAAACCGAGCTCCGACTTCGTGCGCACCTTGGAGCGCACAAAGGGTGCGCAACCCAGCCAAGGTGTGCGCACCCCGGGCAAACCGAGCTCCGAATCGTGCGCACCTTGGAGCACACTTCGGAGCCCTCCTTGGTGCGCACCGATGTTGCGCACCT
>NW_026730283.1:0-17788 GCF_030272615.1 Cryptomeria japonica
TGAAAGCTTCAGTTTTGAAACATCAAAATCAATGTTTAAAGGCACAACAAGGTTTCAAGACACAAGTCCCACTTCTCAAGCTAATAGTGTCAAAACATGATTTTGACAAACATGGTGTTCTTAGAACCTCATTTTGGAGATTGTGCCTCAAAAGCCTCCTTTTTGGAGCATAAAAATCGGTGTTTGGAGGCACGACAAGGTTTCAAGACACAAGTCCCAATTCCAGAGTTTGGAGGCACAACAAGGTTTCAAGAAGTGAGTCGCTATTCTGGAGCCTGTAGCGTACGCACATCATTCTCTTAGAAGCTCATTTCGGAGCTTGTGCCTCAAAAGAGCAAGTTTTGGAGCGTCAAAATCAACGTTTGGAGGCACAACAAGGTTTCAAGATGCAAGTCCCGATTCTAGAGTCAATAGCATCAAAATCTGATTTTGGCGTACATCATGCTTTTAAAACCTCATTCCGAAGCTTGTGCCTCAAAAGCACCGGTTTCAGAGCATCAAAATCAGTGTTTTGAGGCACAACAAGGTTTCAAGATGCAAGCCCTGATTCTAGAGCTAGTAGCATCAAAATTCAATTTTGATGAACATTGTGATCTTAGAACCCTGTTTTAGAAATTGTGCCTCAAAAGCCCTAGTTTTGGAGCATCAAAATCGATGTTTGGAGGCACAACAAGGTCTCAAGATGCAAGTCCTGATTCTGGAGCAAGTAGCGTCAAAATTTGATTTTGATACACATGGTGCTCTTAGAACCTTGTTTTGGAGTTTATGCGTCAAAATCGTTGATTTCGTAGCATCAAAATTGGTGTTAGGAAGCAGAACAAGCTTTCAAAACGCAAGTCCCTATTCTAGAGCCTGTAATGTCAAAGCGTTATTTTGATGCACGTCGTGCTCTTAGAACTTCGTTTTCAAAATCATTGTTTTGAGGCACAACAAGGTTTCAAGATGCAAGACCCTATTCTAGAGCCAGTAGCATCAAAATTCAATTTTGATGCATATTGTGCTCTTAGAACCCTGCTTTAGAAATTGTGCTTCAAAAGCCCCAGTTTTAGAGCATCAAAATCGATATTTGGAGGCAAATCAACCTTTCAAGATGCAAGTCCCTATTCCGAAGCTTGTAGTGTCAAAACGTGATTTTGGAGCGTGTGACTCGAAAGCTCCAGTTTCAAAATATCAAAATCAATGTTTAAAGGCACAATAAGGTTTCGAGAGACAAGTATCGATTCTCAAGCTGATAGCATCAAAACATGATTTTGACAAACATGGTGTTCTTAGAACCTCATTTCGGAGGTGTTGCCTCAAAAGCCTCATTTTAGGAGCATAAAATTTAGTGTTTGGAGGCACAACAAGGTTTCAAGACACAAGTCCCAATTCCAGAGTCGGTAGCGTCAAAACGCAATTTTGAAGTACATCGTGCTCTTAGAACCTCATTTCGGAGCTTGTAGTGTCAAAATTTGATTTTGATGCACATAGTTCTCTTAGAACCTTGTTTCGAAGCTTGCACCTCGAATGCCTTAGTGTTGCAATATAAAAATTGGTGTTTGGAGGCACAACAAGGTTTGGAGATGCAAGTCCCGATCCCAAAGCCGGGTAGTGTCAAAATGCGATTTTGAAGCACATTGTTCTCTTAGAACCTTATTTAGAAGGTTGTCCCTGAAAAGCCCCGGTTTGAGAGCATCAAAATTGGTATTTGGAGGCACAAGGTTGCAAGACGGAAGTCGCGATAGCCGGTAGCATCAAAATGTGATTTTGACGCACATGGTGCTCTTAGAGCCTCGTTTCCGGAGCTTGTTCCTCAAAAGCCCTGATTTTGAAACATCGAAATCAGTGTTCGGAGGCACAACAAGGGTTTCAAGATGCAAGCCCCGATTCTAGAGCTAGTAGCATCAAAATTCAATTTGATGCACATTGTGCTCTTAGAACCCCTATTTTAGAAATTGTGCCTCAAAAAACCCTGGTTTTGGGACCATCAAAATCGATGTTCGGAGGGCACAACAAGGTTTCAAGACACAAGTCCCAATTCCAAAGTCAGTAGCATCAAAACGCAATTTTGTTGTACATTGTGGTCTTACTCATTTCAGAGCTTGTGCATTGAAAGCCCTAATTTTGGCGAACATCAAAATCAATGTTTTGAGGCACAAAAAGGTTATAAGAAGCAAGTCCCTATTCCGGACCCTAAAGCGTCAAAATTCCATTTTGATGCACATCATTCTCTTAGAAGCTCATTTCAGAGCTTGTGCCTCAAAAGACCTAGATTTGGAGCATCAAAATCCATGTTTGGAGGCACAATAAAGTTTCAAGATGGAAGTCCTGATTCTAGAGTCAATAGCATCAAATTTGATTTTCACGGACATCGTGTTCTTAGAACCTCATTTCAAAGCTTGTGCCTCGAAAGCCCCATTCTCGGAGCATCAAAATCAGGGTTTTGAGGCAAAACAAGGTTTTCAAGATCCAAGCCTCGATTCTAGAGCCAATAGCATCAAAATTCAATTTTGATTCACATTGTGCTCTTAGAACCCTGTGTTATAAATTGTGTCTCAAAAGCATCAATTTTGGAGCATCAAAATCGATGTTAGGAGGCACAACAAGGTTTCAAGATGCAAGTCCTTATTTTGGAGCCGGTCTGGTAGCGTCAACATTTGATTTTGACGCACATCGTGCTCTTAGAACCTTGTTTTGGAGCTTATGCCTCAAAATATTTGGTTTCAAAGCATCAAAATTGGGTGTTTGGAAGCACAACAATGTTTCAAGATGCAAGACCTGATTCTAAGCGTGTGCCTCGAAAGCCCTAGTTTTTTACCATCAAAATCAGTGTTTTGAGGCACAACAAGGTGGTCAAGATGCAAGACTCGATTCTAGAGCTAGTAGCATGAAAATTCAATTTTGATGCATATTATGCTCTTCGAACCCTGTTTTAGAAATTGTACCTCAAAAGCCCTAGTTTTGGAGCATCAAAATCGATGTTTGGAGGCACAACAAGGTTTCAAGATGCAAGTCCTAATTTTGGTGCCTGTAGCGTTAAAGTTTGATTTTGACGCACATCATGCTCTTAGAACCTTGTTTTGGAGCTTATGCCTCAAAATCTTTGGTTTCAAAGCATCAAAATTGGTTTTTTTCAGGCACAACAAGCTTTGAAGATGCAAGTCCCTATTTTGGAGCCTGTAAAGTCAAAACATGATTTTGATGCACATCGTTCTCTGAGAACCTCATTTTAGAGCGTGTGGCTCGAAAGCTCCAGTTTCAAAACATCAAAATCAATGTTTAAAGGCAAACAAAGGTTTCACGACACAAGTCCCGATTGTCAAGCTGATAGCGTCAAAACACTATTTTGACAAACATGGTATTCTTAGAACCTCATTACGGAGGTTGTGCCTCAAAAGCGTCATTTTTGGAGAATAAAAATTAGTGTTTGGAAGCACAACAATGTTTAGGGACACAAGTCCCAATTCCAGAGTCGGTAGCGTCAAAACGCAATTTTGATGTACATCGTGCTCTTAGAACCTCATTTTGGAGCTTGTGCCTTGAAAGCCTTGATTTTCGAACATCAAAATTAGTGTTTGGAGGCACAACAAGGTTTAAAGAAGCAAGTCCCTATACATCATTCTCTTAGAAGCTCGTTTCGGAGCTTGTGCCTCGAAAGACCTAGTTTTGGAGCGTCAAAAATTCAATGTTTGGAGGCACAACAAGGTTTCAAGACGCAAGTCCCGATTCTAGAGTCAATAGCGTCAAAATATGATTTTGGTGCACATCGTGCTCTTAGAACCTCATTTCGAAGCTTGTGCCTCGAAAGCCTCGGTTTTGGAGCATCAAAATCAATGTTTTGAGGCACAAGAACTTTGTAAGATGCAAGTCCTGATTCTAGAGCGGTTAGCATGCACATTGTGCTCTTAGAACATTATTTTGAAGCTTATTCCTCAAAATCTTCGGTTTCGAAGCATCAAAATGTGTGTTTGGAGACACAACAAGCTTTCAAGACGTAAGTCCCTATTCCGAAGCTTGTAGTGTCAAAACATGATTTTGAAGTACATCGTGCTCTTAGAACCTCATTTTGGAGCGTGTGGCTCGAAAGCTCTAGTTTCAAAACATCAAAATCAATGTTTAAAGGCTCAACAAGGTTTCAAGACACAAGTCCCGATTCTCAAGCTCATAGTGTCAAAACATGATTTTGACGAACATGGTGTTCTTAGAACCTCATTTAAGAGGTTATGCCTCAAAAGCCTCATTTTGGAGTGTAAAAATTAGTGTTTGGAGGCACAACAAGGTTTCAAGACACAAGTCCCTATTCCGGATCCTATAGAGTCAAAATTCCATTTTCACGCATGCACATCATTCTCTTAGAACTTCATTTCGGAGGTTGTGCCTCGAAAGACCCAGTTTTGTAGCATCAAAATTAATGTTTCGAGGCACAACAAGGTTTGCAGATCCAAGCCCCGATTCTAGAGCCAGTAGCATCAAAATTCAATTTTCATGCACATTGTGCTGTTAGAACCCTGTTTTAGAAATTGTGCCTCAAAAGCCACAGTTTTGGAGCATCAAAACAGATGTTTGGAAGAACAAGTTTCAAGATGCAAGTCTTGAGCCCGAAGCATCAAAATTTGATTTTGATGCACATCGTGTTCCTAGAATGTTTTGGAGCTTATGCCTCAAAATTTTCGGTTTCGAAACATGAAAATTGGTGTTTGGAGACACAACAATCTTTCAAGATGCAAATCCCTATTCCAGAGCCTGTAGTGTCAAAACGCAATTTTGATGTACATCATGCTCTTAGATCCTCATTTCGGAGCTTGTGCCTTTAAACCACTGATTTTGGAACATCAAAATCAGTGTTTGGAGGCACAACAAGTTTAAAGAAGCAAATCCCTATTCCGAAGCCTGTAGAGTTAAAATTCCATTTTGACGCGCACATCATTCTCTTAGAAGCTCATTTCTGAGCTTGTGCCTCAAAAGACATAGTTTTGGAGCATCAAAATCAATATTTGGAGGCACAACAAAGTTTCAAGATGCAAGTCCCGATTCTAGAGTCAATAGCGTCAAAATCAAATTTTGATGCACATCGTGTTCTTAGAACCTCATTTCGAAGCTTGTGCCTTGAAAGCCCCAGTTCCGGAGCATCAAAATCAATGTTTTGAGGCAAAACAAGGTTTCAAGATCCAAGCCCCGATTCTTGAGCCAATAGCATCAAAATTCAATTTTGATTCACATTGTGCTCTTAGAACCCTGTGTTATAAATTGTGTCTCAAAAGCCCCAATTTTGGAGCATCAAAATCAATCTTAGGAGGCACAGCAAGGTTTGAAGATGCAAGTCTTGATTCTGGAGCCGGTAGCGTCAAAAATTGATTTTGACGCACATCGTGCTTTTACAACCTTGTTTTGGAGCTTATGCCTAAAAATCTTCGGTTTCAAAACATTAATATTGGTGTTTGGAAGCACAACAAGCTTTCAAGATGCAAGTCCCTATTCCGGAGGTTATAGTGTCAAAACGTTATTTTGAAGCACATCATGCTCTTAGAACCTCATTTCGAAGCGTGTGGCTCGAAAGCTCTAGTTTCAAAACATCAAAATCAATGTTTAAAGGCACAACAAGGTTTCAAGACACAAGTCCCGATTCTCAAGTTGATAGCGTCAAAAAATGATTTTGACAAACATGGTGTTCTTAGAAACTCATTCAGGAGGTTGTGCCTCAAAAGCCTCATTTTTGGAACATAAAAATTAGTGTTTGGAGGCGCAACAAGGTTTCAAGACACAAGTCCCAACTCCAGAGTCAGTAGCGTCAAAATACAATTTTAATGTACACCATGCTCTTAGAACCTCATTTCGGAGCTTGTGCCTTGAAAGCATTGATTTTGGAACATAAAAAAGTGTTTGGAGGCACAACAAGGTATCAAGAAGCAAGTCCCTATTCCGGATCCTGTAGCGTTAAAATTCTATTTTGACGCACATCAATCTCTTAGAAGCTCATTTCGGAGCTTGTGCCTCGAAAGGCCCACTTTTGGAGCGTCAAAATGAATGTTTCGAGGCAGAAAAAGGTTTCAAGGTGCAAGTCCCGATTCTAGAGTCAATAGCGTCAAAATCTGATTTTGGCTCACATCGTCATCTTAGAACCTCATTTCGAAGCTTGTGCCACGAAAGCGCCAGTTTCAGATCATCAAAATCAGTGTTTTTTGGCACAAGAAGGTTTTAAGATGCAAGCCCCGATTCTAGAGCCAGTAGCATCAAAATTCAATTTTGATGCACATTGTGCTTTTAGAACCCTATTCTAGAAATTGTGCCTCAAAAGCCCCAGTTTTGGAACATCAAAATCGATGTTTGGAGGCACAACAAGGTTTCAAGATGCAAGTCCTGATTCTAGAGCCAGTAGCATCAAAATTTTATTTTGATGCACATCGTGCCCTTAGAACCTTATTTTGGAGCTTATGCCTCAAAATATTTGGTTTCGAAGCATCAAAATTGGTGTTTGGAGGCACAACAAGCTTTCAAGACACAAGTCCCTATTCCGGAGCCTATAGTGTCAAAACATGATTTTGATGCACATCGTGTTGTTAGAACCCCGTTTCGAAACGTGTGGCTCGAAAGCTCCAGTTTCAAAACATCAAAATCAATGTTTAAAGGCACAACAAGGTTTCTAGACACAAATCTCGATTCTCAAGCTGATTGCGTCAAAAGACGATTTTGACAAACATGGTGTTCGTAGATCCTCATTTCGGAGGTTGTGCCTCAAATGCCTCATTTTTGGAGCATAAAAAATAGTGTTTGGAGGCACAACAAGGTTTCAAGACACAAGTCCCAATTCCAGAGTTGGTAGAGTCAAAACACAATTTTGATGTACATTGTGCTCTTAGCTCATTTCGGATCTTGTGCCTTGAAAGCCCTAATTTTGGAAGCACAACAAGGGTTCAACAAGAAAGTCTCGATTCTAGAGTCAATAGTGTCAAAATCATTTTTTGGCATATATCGTGCTCTTAGAACCTTATTTCGAAGCTTGTGCCTCGAAAACCCTGGTTTCGGAGCATCAAAATCAGTTTTTTGAGGCACAACAATGTTTCAAGATGCAAGCCCCGATTCTTGTGCCACTAGTATCAAATTTTAATTTTGATGCACATTGTGCTCTTAGAACCCTGATTTAGAAATTGTGCCTCAAAAGCCCCAGTTTTGGAGCATCAAAATTGATGTTTGGAAGCACAACAAGATTTCAAGATGCAAGTCTTGATTCAAGAGCCGACAATGTCAAAATTTGATTTTGACGCACATCATGCTCTTAGAACCTTGTTTTGGAGCTTATGCCTCAAAATCTTCGGTTTTGAACTGTCAAAATTGGTGTTTGGAGGCACAACAAGCTTTCCAGACGCAAGTCGCTATTCCGGAGCCTGTAGTGTCAAAACATGATTTTGATGCAAATCATGCTCTTAGAACCTCGTTTCGGAGCGTGTGGCTCGAAAACTCAAGTTTCAAAACATCAAAATCAATGTTTAAAGGCACAACAAGGTTTCATGACACAAGTCTCGATTCTCAAGCTGATAGCGTCAAACACGATTTTGACAAACATTGTGATCTTAGAACCTCCTTTCGGAGGTTGTGCCTCAAAAGCCTCATTTTTGGAGCATAAAAATTAGTGTTTGTAGGGACAACAAGGTTTCAAGACACATGTCCCAATTGCAAAGTCGGTAGCATCAAAACGCAATTTTTATAAACATAATGCTCTTAGAACCTCATTTTGGAGCATGTGCCTTGAAAGACGCAGTTTTGGAGCATCAAAATTAATGTTTGGAGGCACAACCAGGTTTCAAGATTCAAGTCTCGATTCTAGTGTCAACAGCATCAAAATTTGATTCTGGCGCACATCGTGCTCTTGGAACCTCATTTCGAAGCTTGTGCCTCAAAAGCCCTGGTTTCGGAGCATCAAAATTAGTATTTTGAGGCACAACAAGGTTTCAAGATGCAAGCCTTGATTTTAGAGCCAGTAGCATCAAAATTCAATATTGATGCACATTGTGCTCTTAGAACCCTGTTTTAGAAATTGTGCCCCTAAAGCCCCAGTTTTGGAGCATCAAAATCGATGTTTGGAGGCGCAACAAAGTTTCAAGATGCAAGTCCTGATTCTGGAGCCAGTAGCATCAAAATTTGATTTTGATGCACATCGTGCTCTTAAAACCTTGTTTTGGAGCTTATGCCTCAAAATCTTCGGTTGCGAAGCATCAGAATTTGTTTTTGGAGGAACAAGAAACTTACAAGACACATTGTACACATGATTTTGATACACATTGTACTCTTAGAACCTCGTTTCGGAGCATGTGGCTCGAAAGCTCCAGTTTCAAAACATCAAAATCAATGTTTAAAGGAACAACAAGGTTTCAAGACACAAGTCCCGATTCTCAAGCTGATAGCGTCAAAACATGATTTTGACAAACATGGTTTTTTAGAATCTCATTTCGTAGGTTGTGCCTGAAAAATCCTCATTTTTGGAGCATAAAAATTAGTGTTTAGAGCCACAACAAGGTTTCAAGACACAAGTCCCAATTCCAGACTCGGCAGCATCAAAATGCAATTTTGATGTACATCGTGCTCTTAGAACCTCATTTCGGAGCTTGTGCCTTTAAAGCCCTGATTTTGGAACATCAAAATTAGTGTTTGGAGGCACAACAAGGTTTAAAGAAGCAAGTCCCTATTCGGGAGACTGTAGCATCAAAATTCCATTTTGACACACATAATTCCTTTAGAAGCTCTATTTCAAGCTTGCACCTCAAAAGATCCAGTTTTGGAGCATCAAAATCAATGTTTGGAGGCAGAAATAGGTTTCAAGATGCAAGTCCTGATTTTAGAGCCGGTAGCGTCAAAATTTGATTTTGACACACATCGTGCTCTTAGAACCTTGTTTTAGAGCATATGCCTCAAAATCTCTGGTTTCGAAGCATCGAAATTGGTGTTTGGAAGCACAACAAGCTTTTAATATGCAAGTCCCTATTCTGGAGCCTGTAGTGTCAAAACTTGATTTTGATGCACATCGTGCTCTTAGAACCTTATTTTGGAGTGTGTGGCTTGAAAGCTTGAGTTTAAAAACACCAAAATAAATGTTTAAAGGCACAACAAGGTTTCAAAACACAAGTCCCAATTCTCAAGCTGATAGTGTCAAAACACGTTTTTGACAAACATGGTGTTCTTAGAACCTCATTTTGGAGGTTGTGCCTCAAAAGCCTTATTTTTGGACCATAAAAATTAGTGTTTGGAGGCACAACAAGGTTTCAGGACACAAGTCCCAATTCCAGAGTCGGTAGCATCCAAACGCAATTTTGATGTACATTGTCCTCTTAGAACCTCATTTTGGAGCTTGTGCCTTGAAAGCGCCGATTTTGGAACATCAAAATCAATGTTTTGAGGCACAACAAGGTTTCAAGAAGCAAGTCCCTCTTTCGGAGCTTGTAGCATCAAAATTCCATTTTGACACACATCATTCTCTTAGAAGCTCATTTCGAAGCCTGTGCATCAAAATTGAATTTTGATGCTACCAGCACGAGAATCGGGACATGCATCTTGAAACCTTGTTGTGCCTCCAAAGAATGATTTTGATGTTCCAAAATTGGGGTTTTCAAGGCACAAGCTCCAAAACGAGGTTCTAAGAGCACGATGTACATCAAAATTGCATTTTGATGTTGCCGACTCTGGAATTGGGACTTGTGTCTTGAAACCTTGTTGTGCCTCCAAACACTAATTTTATGCTCCAAAAACGAGGCTTTTGAGGCACAACCTCCGAAATGAGGTTTTAAGAACACCATGTTTGTCAAAATCATGTTTTGACACTATCAGCTTGAGATTCAGGACTTGTGTCTTCAAACCTTGTGCCTCCAAACACTAATTTTTATGCTTAAAAAATTAGGCTTTTGAGGCACAACCTCCGAAATGAGGTTGTAAGAACACCATGTTTGTCAAAATTGTGTTTTACGCTATCAGCTTGAGAATCAGGACTTATGTCTCGAAACCTTGTTGTGCCTTTAAACATTGATTTTGATTATTTGAAACTGGAACTTTCAAGCCATACGCTCCGAAACGAGGTTCTAAGAGCATGATGTGCATTAAAATCATGTTTTGAGAATACAGGCTCCAGAATAGGGACTTGTGTCTTAAAATCTTGCTGTGCCTCCAAACACCAATTTCGATGCTTCGAAACTGAAGATTTTGAGCCATAAGCTCCAAAACAAGGATCTAAGACCATGATTTGCGTCAAAATCAAATTTTGATGCTATCGGCTCCTGAATCAAGACTTGCATCTTGAAATCTTGTTGTGCCTCCAAACATAGATTTTGATGCTCCAAACCTAGGGCTTTTGAGGCACAATTTCTAAAACAGGGTTCTAAGAGCACAATGTGCTCCAAAATTAAATTTTGATGCTCCTGGCTCTAGAATCGGGGCTTGCATCTTGAAACCTTGTTGTGCCTCAAAACATTAATTTTGATGTTCCAAAATCAGGGATTTCAAGGCACAAGCTCCAAAATGAGGTTCTAAGAGCACAATGTACATCAAAATTGCATTTTGACGCTACCAACTCTCGAATTGGGACTTGTGTCTTGAAACCTTGTTGTGCCTCCAAACACTAATTTTTATGCTCCAAAAACATGGCTTTTGAGGCACAACCTTCGAAATGAGGTTCTAAGAACACCATATTTTTCAAAATCGTGTTTGGACGCTATCAGCTTGAAAATCGGGACTTTCATTTTAAAACCTTGTTGCGCCTCAAAACACAGATTTTGATGCTCCAAAACCGGGCCTTTGGAGGCACAAGCTTTGAAATGAGGTTCTAAAAGCACGATGTGCGGGAAAAGTAGATTTTGGCATTATTGACTCTAGAATCTGGACTTGCATCTTGAAACCTTGTTGTGCCCCCGAACATTGATTTTGATGCTCGAAATCTGGGTCTTTCCAAACACAAGCTCTGAAATGAGCTTCTAAGAGAATGATGTGCGTCAAAATGGAATTTTGAGGATACAGGCTCCAGAATAGGGACTTGCTTCTTGGAACCTTTTTGTGCCTGCAAACACTGACTTAGATGTTCCAAAATCAGGGCTTTCAAGGCACAAGCTCCGAAATGAGGTTCTAAGAGCACGATGTACATCAAAATTGCATTTTGATGGTACCGACTCTAGAATAGGGACTTGTCTTGAAACTTTATTGTGCCTCCAAACAATAATTTTTATGCTCCAAAAATGAGCCTTTTGAGGCACAACCTCCAAAATGAGGTTTTAAGAACACCACATTTGTCAAAATAGTGTTTTGACGCTATCAACTTGAGAATTGAGACTTGTGTCTTTAAACATTGATTTTGATGTTTTGAAACTGGAGCTTTCAAGCCACACGCTCCGAAATGAGGTTCTAAGAGCACGATTTGCATCAGAATGATGTTTTGACATTACAAGCTCCAGAATAGGGACTTGTGTCTTGAAAGCTTGTGGCGCCTCCAAGCACCGATTTTGATGCTTCGAAATCGAAGATTTTGAGGCATAAGCTCCAAAACAAGGTTCTAAGAGCGTGATGTGCGTCAAAATCAAATTTTGACACTACCGGCTCCAGAATCAGGACTTGCATATTGAAACCTTGTTATACCTCCAAATATTGATTTTGATGCTCCAAAACTGGGGCTTTTGAGGCACAATTTCGAAAATAGGGTTCTAAGAGCATAATATGCATCAAACTTGAATTTTGATGCTTCTGGCTCTAGAATCGAGGCTTGCATCTTGAAACTTTGTTGAGCCTCAAAACACTGATTTTGATGCTCCAAATCCAGGGCTTTCGAGGCACAAGCTTCGAAATGAGTTTGTAAGAGCACGATGTGTGCCAAAAACAGATTTTGATGCTATTGACTCTAGAATCAGGACTTCCATCTTGAAACCTTGTTGTGCCTCCAAACATTGATTTTAATGCTCCAAAACTGAGTCTTTCGAGGTAGAAGCTCCGAAATAAGCTTCTAAGAGAATGATGTGCGTCAAAATGGAATTTTGACGCTACAGGATCCGGAATAGGGACTTGCTTCTTGAAACCTTGTTTTGCCTCAAAACATTTATTTTCATGTGGCAAAATCAGGGCTTTCAAGGGACAAGCTCCGAAATGAGGTTCCAAGAGCACGATGTACATCAAAATTGCATTTTGGCGCTACCCACTGTGGAATTGGGACTTGTGTCTTGAAACCTTGTTGTGCCTCCAAACACTATTTTTTATGCTCCAAAAATGCGGCTTTTGAGGCACAACCTCTGAAATGAGGTTCTAAGAACACCATGTTTTTTAAAATAGTGTTTTGGTGCTATCAGCTGTTGGCAAATGCACACTCCAATGAGAAAGTGTAGGTGAATGAAGGTATTGTCATTGATGGCAACCTTACAATCATGTGATAGTGGTAGGTAGACACAGGCACCGGCACCGACAGACTCTACACCGGCATATAGATCATCGACACCAAAAAAGAAGATTATCGGCACCATGGTTGAGAGGAATTTTGTGTATATATATTTTGTAATTATTTGTAAAATCCATTTGTAACCAGACTTGGTGGATTGTAATATAACTCATATATGTATGAGATCATTGTAGATCATTTAGATGATACTGGCTCTAGATGATACTGGTTCTAAGAGCACAATGTGCATCAAAATTGAATTTTGATGATACTGGCTCTAGAATCAGGGCTTGCATCTTGAAACCTTGTTGTGCCTCGAAACAATGATTTTGATGCTCCAAAATTGGGGCTTTCGAGGCACAAGCTTTGAAATGAGGTTCTAAGAGCACGATGTGCTACAAAATCAGATTTTGATGTACATTAAAATTGCATTTTGATGCTACCGACTCTAGAATTGGGACTTGTAACTTGAAACATTGTTGTGCCTCCAAACTCTAATTTTATGCTCCAAAAAAGGAGGCTTTTGAGGCACAACCTCTGAAATGGGGTTCTAAGAACACCATGTTTCTCAAAATGGTGTTTTGACGCTATCAGCTTGAGAATCGGGATTTCCCTCTTGAAACCTTGTTGTGCCTTTAAACATTTATTTTGATGTTTTGTAACTGGAGCTTTCAAGCCACACGCTCTGAAATAGGGACTTGCGTCTTCAAAGCTTGTTGTGCCTCCAAACATCTATTTTGATGCACCAAAACTAGGGCTTTTGAGGCACAATTTCTAAAATAGGGTTCTAAGAGCACAATGTGCATCAAACTTGAATTTTGATGATGTCGGCTCTTGAATCGGGGCTTGCATCTTGAAACCTTGTTCTTCCTCAAAACACTGATTTTGATGTTTTGAAATGAGGTTCTAAGAGCATGATGTGCGCCAAAATTTGATTTTGATGATATTGACTCTAAAATCAGTACTTACATCTTGAAACCTTCCTGTGCCTCCAAACATTGATTTTCGAAAACTGGGTCTTTATAGGCACAAGCTCCGAAATGAGCTTCTAAGAGAATGATGTGCGTCAAAATAGAGTTTTGACGCTACAGGCTCCAGAATAGGGACTTGCTTCTTGAAACCTTGTTGTGCCTCCAAACATTGATTTTCATGTTCCAAAATCAGGGCTTTCAAGGCACAATCTTAGAAATGAGGTTCTAAGAGTACGATGTACATCAAAATTGCGTTTTGACGCTACCGATTCTGCAAATGGGACTTGCGTCTTGAAACCTTGTTGTGCCTCCAAACACTATTTTTTTATACTCCAAAAACGAGGCTTTTGAGGCACAACCTCTGAAATGAGGCTCTAAGAGCACCATATTTGTCAAAATCGTGTTTTGACGCTATCAGCTTGAGAATCAGGACTTGTGTCTTGAAACCTTGTTATGGCTTTAAACATTAATTTTGATGTTTTGAAACTAGAGCTTTCAAGGCACAAGCTCCGTAAACGAGGTTCTAAGAGCACCATGTGCATCAAAATCACGTTTTGATGCTACCAGCTCCGAAATCGCGACTTGTGTCTTACAACCTTGTGCCTCCAAATACCAATTTTGGTGCTCGAAAACCCGGGCTTTCTAGGGACAAGCTCCTAAATAAGGTTCTAAGAGCACAATGTACATCAAAATTGCGTTTTGACGCTACTGATTGTAGAATTGGGACTTGTGTCTTGAAACCTTATTGTGCCTCCAAACACTAATTTTTATGCTCCAAAAACGAGGCTTTTGAGGCACAACCTCCGAAATGAGGTTCTAAGAACACCATGTTTGTCAAAATTGTGTTTTGACGCTATCATTTTGAGAATCAGGACTTGTGTTGTGAAACCTTGTTGTGCCTTTAAACATTGATTTTCATGTTTTGAAACTGGAGCTTTCGAGCCACATGCTCTGAAATGAGGTTCTAAGAGCACAATGTGAATCAAAATAACATTTTGACACTACAGGCTCCGGAATAGGGACTTACATCTTGAAAGCTTGTTCTGCCTCCGAACGCCAATTTTGATGCTTCAAAACAAGGTTCTAAGACCACGATGTGCGTCAAAATCAAATTTTGACACCACCGGCTCCAGAATCAACAATTGCATCTTGAAACCTTTTTGTGCCTCCAAACATCGATTTTGATGCTCCAAAACAGGGTTATTAGAGCACAATGTGGATCAAAATTGAATTTTGATGTTGCAAGCTCTAGAATCGTGGCTCGCATCTTGAAACCTTGTTGTGCATCAAAACACTGATTTTGATACTCCAAAACTGGGGATTTCAAGGCACAAGCTCCGTAATGAGGTTCTAAGAGCACGATGTACATCAAAATTGCGTTTTGACGCTACCGACTCTGGATTTGGGACTTGTGCCTTGAAAATTTGTTGTGCCTCCAAACACTAATTTTTATGCTCCAAACATGAGGCTTTTGAGGCACAACCTCTAAAATCAGGTTCTAAGAACGCCATGTTTGTACAAATCGTGTTTTTATGCTCCAATCTTGAGAATCAGGACTTGTGTCTTGAAACCTGGTTGTGCCTTTAAACATTCTTTTTGATGTTTTGAAACTAGAGCATTTGAGCCACATGCTTCGAAATGAGGTTCTAAGAGCATGATGTGCCTCAAAATCATGTTTTGACACTACATGCTCCGAAATAGGGACTTGTGTCTTGAAAGCTTGTTCTGCCTCCAAACACCAATTTCTATGTTTCAAAACCAAAGATTTTGAGGGATAAGCTCAAAACAAGGTTCTAAGAGCATGATGTGCGTTAAAATCAAATTTTGACGCTACCAGCTCCAGAATAATGACTTGCATCTTGAAACCTTGTTGTGCCTCCAAACATCGATTTTGATGCTCCAAAACTGGGGCTTTTGAGGCACAATTTCTAAAACAGGGTTCTAAGAGCACAACGTGCATCAAAATTGAATTTTGATGCAACTCGCTCTAGAATTGGGGCTTGCATCTTGAAACCTTGTTGTGCCTCAAAACATTCATTTTGACATTCCAAAACTGGGTCTTTCGAGACACAAGTTCCGAAATGAGCTTCTAAGAGAATGATGTGCATCAAAATGGAATTTTGACGCTACAAACACTGACTTTTGATGCTTCGGAATAGGGACTTGCTTCTTGAAGCCTTTTTGTGCCTCCAAACACTTATTTTTATGTTCCAAAATCAGAGCTTTCAAGGCACAAGCTCCGAAATGAGGTTCTAAGAGCACAGTGTACATTAGAATTGCATTTTGATGCTACCGACTCTGGAATTGGGACTTGTGCCTTGGAACCTTTTCTTGCCTCCAAAAACTAATATTTATGCTCCAAAAATGAGGCTTTTGAGGCACAATCTCCGAAATGAGGTTCTAAGAACAACATGTTTGTCAAAATCATGTTTTGACGCTCCAAAACTGGGTCTTTCCAGGCACAAGCTCCGAAATGAGCTTCTAAGAGAAGGATGTGCGTCAAAATAGAATTTTGATGCTACAGGCTCCGGAATAGGGACTTGCTTCTTGAAACCTTGTTGTGCCTCCAAACACTGATTTTATGTTCCAAAATCAGGGCTTTCAAGGCACAAGCTCCAAAATGAGGTTCTAAGAGCATGATGTACATCAAAATGGCATTTTGACGCTACCGACTCTAGAATTGGGACTTGTGTCTTGAAACCTTGTCGTTCCTCCAAACACTAATTTTTATGCTCTAAAAAGGAGGCTTTTGAGGCACAACCTCCGAAATGAGGTTCTAAGAACACCATGTTTGTCAAAATCATGTTTTGACGCTATCAGCTTGAGAATCGGGACTTGTGTCTTGAAACCTTGTTGTGCCTTTAAACATTGATTTTGATATTTTGAAACTAGATCTTTCAAGCCACATGCTCCGAAACGAGGTTCTAAAAGCATGATGTGCATCAAAATCACGTTTTGACACTACAGGCTGAATAGGGACTTGCATCTTGAAAGCTTGTTATGCCTTCCAACACAAATTTTGATGCTTTGAAACCGATGATTTTGATGCATAAGCTCCAACACAAGGTTCTAAGAGCACGATGTGCGTCAAAATCAAATTGTGATGCTACCGGCTCCAGAATCAGGACTTGCATCTTGAAACCTTGTTGTACCTCCAAACATCGATTTTGATGCTCCAAAACTGGGGCTTTTGAGGCACAATTTCTAAAAAAGGGTTCTAAGAGCACAATATGCATCAACATTGAATTTTGATACTACTGGCTCTAGAATCGGGGCTTGCATCTTGAAACCTTGTTGTGTCTCAAAACACTGATTGTGATGCTCCGAAACCGAGGCTTTCAAGGCACAAGCTTCGAAATGAGGTTCTAAGAGCACGGTGTGTGCCAAAATTAGATTTTGACGTTATTGACTCTAGAATCGGGACTTGCGTCTTGAAACCTTGTTGTCCCTCCAAACATTGATTTTGCTGTTCCAAAACTAGGTCTTTCCAGGCAAAAGCTCCGAAATGAGCTTCTAAGAGAATGATGTCCGTCAAAATTGCATTTTGACTCTATAGGCTCCGGAATAGGGACTTGCTTCTTGACACCTTGTTGTGCCTCTCCAAACACTGATTTTGATGTTCCAAAATCAGGGGCTTTCAAGGTACAAGCTCCGAAATGATGTTCTAAGAGCACGATGTACATCAAAAATGAGGCTTTTGAGGCACAACCTCTGAAATGAGGTTCTAAGAACACCATGTTTGTCAAAATCGTGTTTTGACGCTATCAGCTTGAGAATCAAGACTTGTGTCTAGAGACTTTGTTGTGTCTTTAAACATTGATTTTGATGTTTTGAAACTCGAGCTTTCGAGGCACACGCTCTAAAACAAGGTTCTAAGATCACGATGTGCATCAAAATCACGTTTTGACACTACAGGCTCTGGAATAGCGACATGCGTCTTGAAAGCTTGTTGTGCTCCAAACACCAATTTTGATGCTTCGAAACAAATGATTTTGAGGCATAAGCTCCAAAACAAGGTTCTAAGAACAGGATGTGTGTCAAAAACATGTTTTGATGCTACCCGCTCCAGAATCCCGACTTGCATCTTGAGACCTTGTTGTGCCTCCAAACATCGATTTTGATGCTCCAAACTAGGGCTTTTGAGGCACAATTTCTAAAATAGGGTTCTAAGACAACAATGTTCATCAAAATTGAATTTTGATGCTACTGGCTCTAGAATCAGGGCTTGCATCTTGAAACCTTATTGTGCCTCAAAACACCGATTTTGATGGTCCGGAACTGGCACTTTCAAGGAACAAGCTTCAAAATGAGGTTTTAAGAGCACGATGTACGCCAAAATTAGATTTTGACGCTATTGACTCTAGAATCGGGACTTACATCTTGAAACCTTCTTGTGCCTCCAAACATTAATTTTGACGCTCCAAACCTTGGTCTTTTGAAGCAT
>NW_026730284.1:0-17761 GCF_030272615.1 Cryptomeria japonica
ATTGAAACGAAGAGTCGCAATAATGTTTATTACAATTAAACTACTAAAACTATCAAAATTATCAAAAAACTAAATATAAAATTTAGTCCACTTTGAGAAGGCATAACTTTCTCATCCTAGCTCCGAATTACAAACCGTTTGATGCGTTGGAAAGGTATTCAAATAATCGAACCAAATTTCGGAAACATCGAAGACGTCTCTTCATGTTTCCGCGCCCAACATTTGTCCAATACCTGATCTGATTTATGAAAACCAGATTACAATACCTGGTGTGATACCTGCGGTATTGTAGATTTCAACACAAAAATTGACAACAAGAAGATTGCAAGCCAAAAACTGTCTCCATTCTATTCAAAATTGGAGTTTATACAAGTCGAATGTATCCCAAGGGTCACACAAATCCCTTGGAATTGAAACGAAGAGTCGCAATAATGTTTATTACAATTAAACTACTAAAACTATCAAAATTATCAAAAAACTAAATATAAAATTTAGTCCACTTTGAGAAGGCATAACTTTCTCATCCTAGCTCCGAATTACAAACCGTTTGATGCGTTGGAAAGGTATTCAAATAATCTAGAACCAAATTTCGGAAACATCGAAGACGTCTCTTCATGTTTCCGCGCCCAACATTTGTCCAATACCTGATCTGATTTATGAAAACCAGATTACAATACCTGGTGTGATACCTGCGGTATTGTAGATTTCAACACAAAAATTGACAACAAGAAGATTGCAAGCCAAAAACTGTCTCCATTCTATTCAAAATTGGAGTTTATACAAGTCGAATGTATCCCAAGGGTCACACAAATCCCTTGGAATTGAAACGAAGAGTCGCAATAATGTTTATTACAATTAAACTACTAAAACTATCAAAATTATCAAAAAACTAAATATAAAATTTAGTCCACTTTGAGAAGGCATAACTTTCTCATCCTAGCTCCGAATTACAAACCGTTTGATGCGTTGGAAAGGTATTCAAATAATCTAGAACCAAATTTCGGAAACATCGAAGACGTCTCTTCATGTTTCCGCGCCCAACATTTGTCCAATACCTGATCTGATTTATGAAAACCAGATTACAATACCTGGTGTGATACCTGCGGTATTGTAGATTTCAACACAAAAATTGACAACAAGAAGATTGCAAGCCAAAAACTGTCTCCATTCTATTCAAAATTGGAGTTTATACAAGTCGAATGTATCCCAAGGGTCACACAAATCCCTTGGAATTGAAACGAAGAGTCGCAATAATGTTTATTACAATTAAACTACTAAAACTATCAAAATTATCAAAAAACTAAATATAAAATTTAGTCCACTTTGAGAAGGCATAACTTTCTCATCCTAGCTCCGAATTACAAACCGTTTGATGCGTTGGAAAGGTATTCAAATAATCTAGAACCAAATTTCGGAAACATCGAAGACGTCTCTTCATGTTTCCGCGCCCAACATTTGTCCAATACCTGATCTGATTTATGAAAACCAGATTACAATACCTGGTGTGATACCTGCGGTATTGTAGATTTCAACACAAAAATTGACAACAAGAAGATTGCAAGCCAAAAACTGTCTCCATTCTATTCAAAATTGGAGTTTATACAAGTCGAATGTATCCCAAGGGTCACACAAATCCCTTGGAATTGAAACGAAGAGTCGCAATAATGTTTATTACAATTAAACTACTAAAACTATCAAAATTATCAAAAAACTAAATATAAAATTTAGTCCACTTTGAGAAGGCATAACTTTCTCATCCTAGCTCCGAATTACAAACCGTTTGATGCGTTGGAAAGGTATTCAAATAATCTAGAACCAAATTTCGGAAACATCGAAGACGTCTCTTCATGTTTCCGCGCCCAACATTTGTCCAATACCTGATCTGATTTATGAAAACCAGATTACAATACCTGGTGTGATACCTGCGGTATTGTAGATTTCAACACAAAAATTGACAACAAGAAGATTGCAAGCCAAAAACTGTCTCCATTCTATTCAAAATTGGAGTTTATACAAGTCGAATGTATCCCAAGGGTCACACAAATCCCTTGGAATTGAAACGAAGAGTCGCAATAATGTTTATTACAATTAAACTACTAAAACTATCAAAATTATCAAAAAACTAAATATAAAATTTAGTCCACTTTGAGAAGGCATAACTTTCTCATCCTAGCTCCGAATTACAAACCGTTTGATGCGTTGGAAAGGTATTCAAATAATCTAGAACCAAATTTCGGAAACATCGAAGACGTCTCTTCATGTTTCCGCGCCCAACATTTGTCCAATACCTGATCTGATTTATGAAAACCAGATTACAATACCTGGTGTGATACCTGCGGTATTGTAGATTTCAACACAAAAATTGACAACAAGAAGATTGCAAGCCAAAAACTGTCTCCATTCTATTCAAAATTGGAGTTTATACAAGTCGAATGTATCCCAAGGGTCACACAAATCCCTTGGAATTGAAACGAAGAGTCGCAATAATGTTTATTACAATTAAACTACTAAAACTATCAAAATTATCAAAAAACTAAATATAAAATTTAGTCCACTTTGAGAAGGCATAACTTTCTCATCCTAGCTCCGAATTACAAACCGTTTGATGCGTTGGAAAGGTATTCAAATAATCTAGAACCAAATTTCGGAAACATCGAAGACGTCTCTTCATGTTTCCGCGCCCAACATTTGTCCAATACCTGATCTGATTTATGAAAACCAGATTACAATACCTGGTGTGATACCTGCGGTATTGTAGATTTCAACACAAAAATTGACAACAAGAAGATTGCAAGCCAAAAACTGTCTCCATTCTATTCAAAATTGGAGTTTATACAAGTCGAATGTATCCCAAGGGTCACACAAATCCCTTGGAATTGAAACGAAGAGTCGCAATAATGTTTATTACAATTAAACTACTAAAACTATCAAAATTATCAAAAAACTAAATATAAAATTTAGTCCACTTTGAGAAGGCATAACTTTCTCATCCTAGCTCCGAATTACAAACCGTTTGATGCGTTGGAAAGGTATTCAAATAATCTAGAACCAAATTTCGGAAACATCGAAGACGTCTCTTCATGTTTCCGCGCCCAACATTTGTCCAATACCTGATCTGATTTATGAAAACCAGATTACAATACCTGGTGTGATACCTGCGGTATTGTAGATTTCAACACAAAAATTGACAACAAGAAGATTGCAAGCCAAAAACTGTCTCCATTCTATTCAAAATTGGAGTTTATACAAGTCGAATGTATCCCAAGGGTCACACAAATCCCTTGGAATTGAAACGAAGAGTCGCAATAATGTTTATTACAATTAAACTACTAAAACTATCAAAATTATCAAAAAACTAAATATAAAATTTAGTCCACTTTGAGAAGGCATAACTTTCTCATCCTAGCTCCGAATTACAAACCGTTTGATGCGTTGGAAAGGTATTCAAATAATCTAGAACCAAATTTCGGAAACATCGAAGACGTCTCTTCATGTTTCCGCGCCCAACATTTGTCCAATACCTGATCTGATTTATGAAAACCAGATTACAATACCTGGTGTGATACCTGCGGTATTGTAGATTTCAACACAAAAATTGACAACAAGAAGATTGCAAGCCAAAAACTGTCTCCATTCTATTCAAAATTGGAGTTTATACAAGTCGAATGTATCCCAAGGGTCACACAAATCCCTTGGAATTGAAACGAAGAGTCGCAATAATGTTTATTACAATTAAACTACTAAAACTATCAAAATTATCAAAAAACTAAATATAAAATTTAGTCCACTTTGAGAAGGCATAACTTTCTCATCCTAGCTCCGAATTACAAACCGTTTGATGCGTTGGAAAGGTATTCAAATAATCTAGAACCAAATTTCGGAAACATCGAAGACGTCTCTTCATGTTTCCGCGCCCAACATTTGTCCAATACCTGATCTGATTTATGAAAACCAGATTACAATACCTGGTGTGATACCTGCGGTATTGTAGATTTCAACACAAAAATTGACAACAAGAAGATTGCAAGCCAAAAACTGTCTCCATTCTATTCAAAATTGGAGTTTATACAAGTCGAATGTATCCCAAGGGTCACACAAATCCCTTGGAATTGAAACGAAGAGTCGCAATAATGTTTATTACAATTAAACTACTAAAACTATCAAAATTATCAAAAAACTAAATATAAAATTTAGTCCACTTTGAGAAGGCATAACTTTCTCATCCTAGCTCCGAATTACAAACCGTTTGATGCGTTGGAAAGGTATTCAAATAATCTAGAACCAAATTTCGGAAACATCGAAGACGTCTCTTCATGTTTCCGCGCCCAACATTTGTCCAATACCTGATCTGATTTATGAAAACCAGATTACAATACCTGGTGTGATACCTGCGGTATTGTAGATTTCAACACAAAAATTGACAACAAGAAGATTGCAAGCCAAAAACTGTCTCCATTCTATTCAAAATTGGAGTTTATACAAGTCGAATGTATCCCAAGGGTCACACAAATCCCTTGGAATTGAAACGAAGAGTCGCAATAATGTTTATTACAATTAAACTACTAAAACTATCAAAATTATCAAAAAACTAAATATAAAATTTAGTCCACTTTGAGAAGGCATAACTTTCTCATCCTAGCTCCGAATTACAAACCGTTTGATGCGTTGGAAAGGTATTCAAATAATCTAGAACCAAATTTCGGAAACATCGAAGACGTCTCTTCATGTTTCCGCGCCCAACATTTGTCCAATACCTGATCTGATTTATGAAAACCAGATTACAATACCTGGTGTGATACCTGCGGTATTGTAGATTTCAACACAAAAATTGACAACAAGAAGATTGCAAGCCAAAAACTGTCTCCATTCTATTCAAAATTGGAGTTTATACAAGTCGAATGTATCCCAAGGGTCACACAAATCCCTTGGAATTGAAACGAAGAGTCGCAATAATGTTTATTACAATTAAACTACTAAAACTATCAAAATTATCAAAAAACTAAATATAAAATTTAGTCCACTTTGAGAAGGCATAACTTTCTCATCCTAGCTCCGAATTACAAACCGTTTGATGCGTTGGAAAGGTATTCAAATAATCTAGAACCAAATTTCGGAAACATCGAAGACGTCTCTTCATGTTTCCGCGCCCAACATTTGTCCAATACCTGATCTGATTTATGAAAACCAGATTACAATACCTGGTGTGATACCTGCGGTATTGTAGATTTCAACACAAAAATTGACAACAAGAAGATTGCAAGCCAAAAACTGTCTCCATTCTATTCAAAATTGGAGTTTATACAAGTCGAATGTATCCCAAGGGTCACACAAATCCCTTGGAATTGAAACGAAGAGTCGCAATAATGTTTATTACAATTAAACTACTAAAACTATCAAAATTATCAAAAAACTAAATATAAAATTTAGTCCACTTTGAGAAGGCATAACTTTCTCATCCTAGCTCCGAATTACAAACCGTTTGATGCGTTGGAAAGGTATTCAAATAATCTAGAACCAAATTTCGGAAACATCGAAGACGTCTCTTCATGTTTCCGCGCCCAACATTTGTCCAATACCTGATCTGATTTATGAAAACCAGATTACAATACCTGGTGTGATACCTGCGGTATTGTAGATTTCAACACAAAAATTGACAACAAGAAGATTGCAAGCCAAAAACTGTCTCCATTCTATTCAAAATTGGAGTTTATACAAGTCGAATGTATCCCAAGGGTCACACAAATCCCTTGGAATTGAAACGAAGAGTCGCAATAATGTTTATTACAATTAAACTACTAAAACTATCAAAATTATCAAAAAACTAAATATAAAATTTAGTCCACTTTGAGAAGGCATAACTTTCTCATCCTAGCTCCGAATTACAAACCGTTTGATGCGTTGGAAAGGTATTCAAATAATCTAGAACCAAATTTCGGAAACATCGAAGACGTCTCTTCATGTTTCCGCGCCCAACATTTGTCCAATACCTGATCTGATTTATGAAAACCAGATTACAATACCTGGTGTGATACCTGCGGTATTGTAGATTTCAACACAAAAATTGACAACAAGAAGATTGCAAGCCAAAAACTGTCTCCATTCTATTCAAAATTGGAGTTTATACAAGTCGAATGTATCCCAAGGGTCACACAAATCCCTTGGAATTGAAACGAAGAGTCGCAATAATGTTTATTACAATTAAACTACTAAAACTATCAAAATTATCAAAAAACTAAATATAAAATTTAGTCCACTTTGAGAAGGCATAACTTTCTCATCCTAGCTCCGAATTACAAACCGTTTGATGCGTTGGAAAGGTATTCAAATAATCTAGAACCAAATTTCGGAAACATCGAAGACGTCTCTTCATGTTTCCGCGCCCAACATTTGTCCAATACCTGATCTGATTTATGAAAACCAGATTACAATACCTGGTGTGATACCTGCGGTATTGTAGATTTCAACACAAAAATTGACAACAAGAAGATTGCAAGCCAAAAACTGTCTCCATTCTATTCAAAATTGGAGTTTATACAAGTCGAATGTATCCCAAGGGTCACACAAATCCCTTGGAATTGAAACGAAGAGTCGCAATAATGTTTATTACAATTAAACTACTAAAACTATCAAAATTATCAAAAAACTAAATATAAAATTTAGTCCACTTTGAGAAGGCATAACTTTCTCATCCTAGCTCCGAATTACAAACCGTTTGATGCGTTGGAAAGGTATTCAAATAATCTAGAACCAAATTTCGGAAACATCGAAGACGTCTCTTCATGTTTCCGCGCCCAACATTTGTCCAATACCTGATCTGATTTATGAAAACCAGATTACAATACCTGGTGTGATACCTGCGGTATTGTAGATTTCAACACAAAAATTGACAACAAGAAGATTGCAAGCCAAAAACTGTCTCCATTCTATTCAAAATTGGAGTTTATACAAGTCGAATGTATCCCAAGGGTCACACAAATCCCTTGGAATTGAAACGAAGAGTCGCAATAATGTTTATTACAATTAAACTACTAAAACTATCAAAATTATCAAAAAACTAAATATAAAATTTAGTCCACTTTGAGAAGGCATAACTTTCTCATCCTAGCTCCGAATTACAAACCGTTTGATGCGTTGGAAAGGTATTCAAATAATCTAGAACCAAATTTCGGAAACATCGAAGACGTCTCTTCATGTTTCCGCGCCCAACATTTGTCCAATACCTGATCTGATTTATGAAAACCAGATTACAATACCTGGTGTGATACCTGCGGTATTGTAGATTTCAACACAAAAATTGACAACAAGAAGATTGCAAGCCAAAAACTGTCTCCATTCTATTCAAAATTGGAGTTTATACAAGTCGAATGTATCCCAAGGGTCACACAAATCCCTTGGAATTGAAACGAAGAGTCGCAATAATGTTTATTACAATTAAACTACTAAAACTATCAAAATTATCAAAAAACTAAATATAAAATTTAGTCCACTTTGAGAAGGCATAACTTTCTCATCCTAGCTCCGAATTACAAACCGTTTGATGCGTTGGAAAGGTATTCAAATAATCTAGAACCAAATTTCGGAAACATCGAAGACGTCTCTTCATGTTTCCGCGCCCAACATTTGTCCAATACCTGATCTGATTTATGAAAACCAGATTACAATACCTGGTGTGATACCTGCGGTATTGTAGATTTCAACACAAAAATTGACAACAAGAAGATTGCAAGCCAAAAACTGTCTCCATTCTATTCAAAATTGGAGTTTATACAAGTCGAATGTATCCCAAGGGTCACACAAATCCCTTGGAATTGAAACGAAGAGTCGCAATAATGTTTATTACAATTAAACTACTAAAACTATCAAAATTATCAAAAAACTAAATATAAAATTTAGTCCACTTTGAGAAGGCATAACTTTCTCATCCTAGCTCCGAATTACAAACCGTTTGATGCGTTGGAAAGGTATTCAAATAATCTAGAACCAAATTTCGGAAACATCGAAGACGTCTCTTCATGTTTCCGCGCCCAACATTTGTCCAATACCTGATCTGATTTATGAAAACCAGATTACAATACCTGGTGTGATACCTGCGGTATTGTAGATTTCAACACAAAAATTGACAACAAGAAGATTGCAAGCCAAAAACTGTCTCCATTCTATTCAAAATTGGAGTTTATACAAGTCGAATGTATCCCAAGGGTCACACAAATCCCTTGGAATTGAAACGAAGAGTCGCAATAATGTTTATTACAATTAAACTACTAAAACTATCAAAATTATCAAAAAACTAAATATAAAATTTAGTCCACTTTGAGAAGGCATAACTTTCTCATCCTAGCTCCGAATTACAAACCGTTTGATGCGTTGGAAAGGTATTCAAATAATCTAGAACCAAATTTCGGAAACATCGAAGACGTCTCTTCATGTTTCCGCGCCCAACATTTGTCCAATACCTGATCTGATTTATGAAAACCAGATTACAATACCTGGTGTGATACCTGCGGTATTGTAGATTTCAACACAAAAATTGACAACAAGAAGATTGCAAGCCAAAAACTGTCTCCATTCTATTCAAAATTGGAGTTTATACAAGTCGAATGTATCCCAAGGGTCACACAAATCCCTTGGAATTGAAACGAAGAGTCGCAATAATGTTTATTACAATTAAACTACTAAAACTATCAAAATTATCAAAAAACTAAATATAAAATTTAGTCCACTTTGAGAAGGCATAACTTTCTCATCCTAGCTCCGAATTACAAACCGTTTGATGCGTTGGAAAGGTATTCAAATAATCTAGAACCAAATTTCGGAAACATCGAAGACGTCTCTTCATGTTTCCGCGCCCAACATTTGTCCAATACCTGATCTGATTTATGAAAACCAGATTACAATACCTGGTGTGATACCTGCGGTATTGTAGATTTCAACACAAAAATTGACAACAAGAAGATTGCAAGCCAAAAACTGTCTCCATTCTATTCAAAATTGGAGTTTATACAAGTCGAATGTATCCCAAGGGTCACACAAATCCCTTGGAATTGAAACGAAGAGTCGCAATAATGTTTATTACAATTAAACTACTAAAACTATCAAAATTATCAAAAAACTAAATATAAAATTTAGTCCACTTTGAGAAGGCATAACTTTCTCATCCTAGCTCCGAATTACAAACCGTTTGATGCGTTGGAAAGGTATTCAAATAATCTAGAACCAAATTTCGGAAACATCGAAGACGTCTCTTCATGTTTCCGCGCCCAACATTTGTCCAATACCTGATCTGATTTATGAAAACCAGATTACAATACCTGGTGTGATACCTGCGGTATTGTAGATTTCAACACAAAAATTGACAACAAGAAGATTGCAAGCCAAAAACTGTCTCCATTCTATTCAAAATTGGAGTTTATACAAGTCGAATGTATCCCAAGGGTCACACAAATCCCTTGGAATTGAAACGAAGAGTCGCAATAATGTTTATTACAATTAAACTACTAAAACTATCAAAATTATCAAAAAACTAAATATAAAATTTAGTCCACTTTGAGAAGGCATAACTTTCTCATCCTAGCTCCGAATTACAAACCGTTTGATGCGTTGGAAAGGTATTCAAATAATCTAGAACCAAATTTCGGAAACATCGAAGACGTCTCTTCATGTTTCCGCGCCCAACATTTGTCCAATACCTGATCTGATTTATGAAAACCAGATTACAATACCTGGTGTGATACCTGCGGTATTGTAGATTTCAACACAAAAATTGACAACAAGAAGATTGCAAGCCAAAAACTGTCTCCATTCTATTCAAAATTGGAGTTTATACAAGTCGAATGTATCCCAAGGGTCACACAAATCCCTTGGAATTGAAACGAAGAGTCGCAATAATGTTTATTACAATTAAACTACTAAAACTATCAAAATTATCAAAAAACTAAATATAAAATTTAGTCCACTTTGAGAAGGCATAACTTTCTCATCCTAGCTCCGAATTACAAACCGTTTGATGCGTTGGAAAGGTATTCAAATAATCTAGAACCAAATTTCGGAAACATCGAAGACGTCTCTTCATGTTTCCGCGCCCAACATTTGTCCAATACCTGATCTGATTTATGAAAACCAGATTACAATACCTGGTGTGATACCTGCGGTATTGTAGATTTCAACACAAAAATTGACAACAAGAAGATTGCAAGCCAAAAACTGTCTCCATTCTATTCAAAATTGGAGTTTATACAAGTCGAATGTATCCCAAGGGTCACACAAATCCCTTGGAATTGAAACGAAGAGTCGCAATAATGTTTATTACAATTAAACTACTAAAACTATCAAAATTATCAAAAAACTAAATATAAAATTTAGTCCACTTTGAGAAGGCATAACTTTCTCATCCTAGCTCCGAATTACAAACCGTTTGATGCGTTGGAAAGGTATTCAAATAATCTAGAACCAAATTTCGGAAACATCGAAGACGTCTCTTCATGTTTCCGCGCCCAACATTTGTCCAATACCTGATCTGATTTATGAAAACCAGATTACAATACCTGGTGTGATACCTGCGGTATTGTAGATTTCAACACAAAAATTGACAACAAGAAGATTGCAAGCCAAAAACTGTCTCCATTCTATTCAAAATTGGAGTTTATACAAGTCGAATGTATCCCAAGGGTCACACAAATCCCTTGGAATTGAAACGAAGAGTCGCAATAATGTTTATTACAATTAAACTACTAAAACTATCAAAATTATCAAAAAACTAAATATAAAATTTAGTCCACTTTGAGAAGGCATAACTTTCTCATCCTAGCTCCGAATTACAAACCGTTTGATGCGTTGGAAAGGTATTCAAATAATCTAGAACCAAATTTCGGAAACATCGAAGACGTCTCTTCATGTTTCCGCGCCCAACATTTGTCCAATACCTGATCTGATTTATGAAAACCAGATTACAATACCTGGTGTGATACCTGCGGTATTGTAGATTTCAACACAAAAATTGACAACAAGAAGATTGCAAGCCAAAAACTGTCTCCATTCTATTCAAAATTGGAGTTTATACAAGTCGAATGTATCCCAAGGGTCACACAAATCCCTTGGAATTGAAACGAAGAGTCGCAATAATGTTTATTACAATTAAACTACTAAAACTATCAAAATTATCAAAAAACTAAATATAAAATTTAGTCCACTTTGAGAAGGCATAACTTTCTCATCCTAGCTCCGAATTACAAACCGTTTGATGCGTTGGAAAGGTATTCAAATAATCTAGAACCAAATTTCGGAAACATCGAAGACGTCTCTTCATGTTTCCGCGCCCAACATTTGTCCAATACCTGATCTGATTTATGAAAACCAGATTACAATACCTGGTGTGATACCTGCGGTATTGTAGATTTCAACACAAAAATTGACAACAAGAAGATTGCAAGCCAAAAACTGTCTCCATTCTATTCAAAATTGGAGTTTATACAAGTCGAATGTATCCCAAGGGTCACACAAATCCCTTGGAATTGAAACGAAGAGTCGCAATAATGTTTATTACAATTAAACTACTAAAACTATCAAAATTATCAAAAAACTAAATATAAAATTTAGTCCACTTTGAGAAGGCATAACTTTCTCATCCTAGCTCCGAATTACAAACCGTTTGATGCGTTGGAAAGGTATTCAAATAATCTAGAACCAAATTTCGGAAACATCGAAGACGTCTCTTCATGTTTCCGCGCCCAACATTTGTCCAATACCTGATCTGATTTATGAAAACCAGATTACAATACCTGGTGTGATACCTGCGGTATTGTAGATTTCAACACAAAAATTGACAACAAGAAGATTGCAAGCCAAAAACTGTCTCCATTCTATTCAAAATTGGAGTTTATACAAGTCGAATGTATCCCAAGGGTCACACAAATCCCTTGGAATTGAAACGAAGAGTCGCAATAATGTTTATTACAATTAAACTACTAAAACTATCAAAATTATCAAAAAACTAAATATAAAATTTAGTCCACTTTGAGAAGGCATAACTTTCTCATCCTAGCTCCGAATTACAAACCGTTTGATGCGTTGGAAAGGTATTCAAATAATCTAGAACCAAATTTCGGAAACATCGAAGACGTCTCTTCATGTTTCCGCGCCCAACATTTGTCCAATACCTGATCTGATTTATGAAAACCAGATTACAATACCTGGTGTGATACCTGCGGTATTGTAGATTTCAACACAAAAATTGACAACAAGAAGATTGCAAGCCAAAAACTGTCTCCATTCTATTCAAAATTGGAGTTTATACAAGTCGAATGTATCCCAAGGGTCACACAAATCCCTTGGAATTGAAACGAAGAGTCGCAATAATGTTTATTACAATTAAACTACTAAAACTATCAAAATTATCAAAAAACTAAATATAAAATTTAGTCCACTTTGAGAAGGCATAACTTTCTCATCCTAGCTCCGAATTACAAACCGTTTGATGCGTTGGAAAGGTATTCAAATAATCTAGAACCAAATTTCGGAAACATCGAAGACGTCTCTTCATGTTTCCGCGCCCAACATTTGTCCAATACCTGATCTGATTTATGAAAACCAGATTACAATACCTGGTGTGATACCTGCGGTATTGTAGATTTCAACACAAAAATTGACAACAAGAAGATTGCAAGCCAAAAACTGTCTCCATTCTATTCAAAATTGGAGTTTATACAAGTCGAATGTATCCCAAGGGTCACACAAATCCCTTGGAATTGAAACGAAGAGTCGCAATAATGTTTATTACAATTAAACTACTAAAACTATCAAAATTATCAAAAAACTAAATATAAAATTTAGTCCACTTTGAGAAGGCATAACTTTCTCATCCTAGCTCCGAATTACAAACCGTTTGATGCGTTGGAAAGGTATTCAAATAATCTAGAACCAAATTTCGGAAACATCGAAGACGTCTCTTCATGTTTCCGCGCCCAACATTTGTCCAATACCTGATCTGATTTATGAAAACCAGATTACAATACCTGGTGTGATACCTGCGGTATTGTAGATTTCAACACAAAAATTGACAACAAGAAGATTGCAAGCCAAAAACTGTCTCCATTCTATTCAAAATTGGAGTTTATACAAGTCGAATGTATCCCAAGGGTCACACAAATCCCTTGGAATTGAAACGAAGAGTCGCAATAATGTTTATTACAATTAAACTACTAAAACTATCAAAATTATCAAAAAACTAAATATAAAATTTAGTCCACTTTGAGAAGGCATAACTTTCTCATCCTAGCTCCGAATTACAAACCGTTTGATGCGTTGGAAAGGTATTCAAATAATCTAGAACCAAATTTCGGAAACATCGAAGACGTCTCTTCATGTTTCCGCGCCCAACATTTGTCCAATACCTGATCTGATTTATGAAAACCAGATTACAATACCTGGTGTGATACCTGCGGTATTGTAGATTTCAACACAAAAATTGACAACAAGAAGATTGCAAGCCAAAAACTGTCTCCATTCTATTCAAAATTGGAGTTTATACAAGTCGAATGTATCCCAAGGGTCACACAAATCCCTTGGAATTGAAACGAAGAGTCGCAATAATGTTTATTACAATTAAACTACTAAAACTATCAAAATTATCAAAAAACTAAATATAAAATTTAGTCCACTTTGAGAAGGCATAACTTTCTCATCCTAGCTCCGAATTACAAACCGTTTGATGCGTTGGAAAGGTATTCAAATAATCTAGAACCAAATTTCGGAAACATCGAAGACGTCTCTTCATGTTTCCGCGCCCAACATTTGTCCAATACCTGATCTGATTTATGAAAACCAGATTACAATACCTGGTGTGATACCTGCGGTATTGTAGATTTCAACACAAAAATTGACAACAAGAAGATTGCAAGCCAAAAACTGTCTCCATTCTATTCAAAATTGGAGTTTATACAAGTCGAATGTATCCCAAGGGTCACACAAATCCCTTGGAATTGAAACGAAGAGTCGCAATAATGTTTATTACAATTAAACTACTAAAACTATCAAAATTATCAAAAAACTAAATATAAAATTTAGTCCACTTTGAGAAGGCATAACTTTCTCATCCTAGCTCCGAATTACAAACCGTTTGATGCGTTGGAAAGGTATTCAAATAATCTAGAACCAAATTTCGGAAACATCGAAGACGTCTCTTCATGTTTCCGCGCCCAACATTTGTCCAATACCTGATCTGATTTATGAAAACCAGATTACAATACCTGGTGTGATACCTGCGGTATTGTAGATTTCAACACAAAAATTGACAACAAGAAGATTGCAAGCCAAAAACTGTCTCCATTCTATTCAAAATTGGAGTTTATACAAGTCGAATGTATCCCAAGGGTCACACAAATCCCTTGGAATTGAAACGAAGAGTCGCAATAATGTTTATTACAATTAAACTACTAAAACTATCAAAATTATCAAAAAACTAAATATAAAATTTAGTCCACTTTGAGAAGGCATAACTTTCTCATCCTAGCTCCGAATTACAAACCGTTTGATGCGTTGGAAAGGTATTCAAATAATCTAGAACCAAATTTCGGAAACATCGAAGACGTCTCTTCATGTTTCCGCGCCCAACATTTGTCCAATACCTGATCTGATTTATGAAAACCAGATTACAATACCTGGTGTGATACCTGCGGTATTGTAGATTTCAACACAAAAATTGACAACAAGAAGATTGCAAGCCAAAAACTGTCTCCATTCTATTCAAAATTGGAGTTTATACAAGTCGAATGTATCCCAAGGGTCACACAAATCCCTTGGAATTGAAACGAAGAGTCGCAATAATGTTTATTACAATTAAACTACTAAAACTATCAAAATTATCAAAAAACTAAATATAAAATTTAGTCCACTTTGAGAAGGCATAACTTTCTCATCCTAGCTCCGAATTACAAACCGTTTGATGCGTTGGAAAGGTATTCAAATAATCTAGAACCAAATTTCGGAAACATCGAAGACGTCTCTTCATGTTTCCGCGCCCAACATTTGTCCAAAAATGCACCGAAGACCCTCAAAATTGCAATTTACTAGATTTCAATATTTTCCCAATTTAATCCTGATCATTTGGTTCATCTGCATATTATTACACCAAACTCTGCTAAGTTTTTTCTCATTGGCATTGTTGGCAGTAGATACAATTTGTGCAGAATCTTGAGGTAAGTCACTTGTCATGGTGCCAGTGAGTATTTTTTAAGAATCTTTACGTAGGAGATACTAGAGAGCGACTTGGATCAGGCTGCTAGAATTAGTCACTTAACAGATGGATTAATTTGGAACAATTATCAAGGTAGTAGTTCTTGTTAACCACAAATTTCTATTAAAAGGCTGATAATGACATTGAGGAAATGGAGTTTCTTGAATACCCAAAGTCATGGCTAGCTACAAATCAGCCACACAAAGTATTTGACAAAAGATTTCAAAGGTAAGTGTTGATATAAAAAGGATGAACTGTTTGACAAAATGCCATGAAGACAATAGGCGATTTCAAAAAAGCACCATTAAAAAGTCCATACAGTGAATTCAGCTTTCTCAACAGTCCATCGTTAGCCTCTCAGCCTTGATCATCACAAAACAGTCCATAATTCCTTTGCTCCAAAGCACAATAATACCCACGAGTTGCAGTATCTACCAAGAACACATGGGAAAAATATGGTGTATTAATGGCGAGAATCCATGGATGATCATTTATAGAGGTCTCAGATGGTGATCACACATGTGTTGATTCTAGATGTTTGCAGGTGAGCTGGTGAGGCCCACCCGTACACCTAAAATCTAGCCACATGTAAACTCTTTCTCATAGTACATTCTCCTAGGGGAAATTAAGTGCATTCATCCATTATTCCTACTCTTCACTGAACCCGACATGCACCTCTAGGCTTTACTCTCCACCCATAATCATTATTTTTTTATACAACTTTAAAGCCAACATAAGCCTTTGACTAGAGGGTATTGCCCTGAACTATTATATGCATATCTTGATAGTCAGAATAAAAATCAAATCTACCTAATCATACGCGCTATCTAAATTGGTAGTTGGAAGGAATTAGTTGTTTCCACCCCACCACCTTGGATATCAACAAATATAGGTTGAAGCAAAGTTTCTGTAGCTTGGTCGGAAGTGAAGTGAAGCCCCTACATTGCAATCTATAGCAATATTTCTTCAGCTACATGTATCCATTAAAAAACGTTTTATTCTCAACAAGATTTGGGGTTAATAATTTTTTTTTGATAGGTACCAAACAATAGTTCGATGCAAGACTAGGCGTGAGAATCCATAATACAGAAAAGGAGAAGAAACTAAATCAAACAGGAGTGGTTGTCACAAATTTGATTTCGTATATGAGAAGGATGAAGAAACAAAAGGACATTAAAGAAACAGTCCTGAAATTCATGTATTTGGTTACATTTAATCAAAAGATGGCTCATCACATCACAACTCTCGGAGGAAAAGCTTCAGGAAGCTTGCATCCTGATTTATTGTGATTGCAAATACTTCTCATCAATGTTGCCTACAAATTTAGTTTGCATTGAATTTTCTCACCTCTTTCCAACCTATTTTAAAGGTGATCTTTTAATTCAATTCTGAAAATTTCATTTTTGTTTAAATGATGTATAAAAACATAGATTATAGGATAAATGGTTCTAGCGTCTTAATTTTAGTAGCTATTGTTTTGTATGAGAGATTTTTTTTGGAACATCAGTTAACATTTATTTATTTGTTTTAGATATATTTGTCTCTGTGATATATGCATGAAGGTGATAAAGTTTTTTTTCACAATCAGAAGGTTTCTTTGGTTTATGTTAACCACATAATTTTCTATATTGTCTAGCTCTTACTTTGGTTGTGATGTGCCCTTGCCTAGAGGACTACATAATACACATTATAGAAATACAGATAAAAAATAAATTACCATTAAAAAATGTTGAATAACCAACTCTTATAATAATAGAAATTATTTGACCGTCACCACAATATAAATACTCATTAACATTAGTGGACCATTCTACAAGCTATGGTTCATAGGAATATAGAGATTGCACTCCTTATAAATAAACAATGTTGAATACTTTTAATATTTGCAGATTTAGTTGGCTTAAAATATGCATTTGTCTCTAAATTATAATTCAATCAAGCTTAATAATTTTACCAAAATCATATATAATTCACATATAAATAAACAAATCAGCTATTTTTTGGAAGACTAAAACTCATGTTGAGAAATGTGAGAAAAAACATATTTTTGGCACCACATTCATAAAGCATCCACCTATGATTCATTATGACAAATAAGAACTAATTGAATCAAGTTGTAACAAATAAACCTTATAAAAAATAAAAGAAAACAAGCATGTGCCCATCCTTTTTTTTATGGATCCCCTGTCAACTTAAATGTCCATGTATAAAAGAAAAATAGCACACAAAAGGAGTCGAATTAACGACGAGTGCATTCTATCGAGGAGATCAAATGTAAGAGATACCGTGGTCCAAATAACTTAAGTATCCTCTAGGATTCATGCATCCACCAAAAATTAGCTTCAAACACAAGAACTCAAGGTAGGTTTGAAGGTTGGGCAAGAGCATTGACACATTCAAGATGTCGGGGCAAAATGATTTGTATGTGGCATGATGTATTGGTCAATGCATAACATGAATATGATGTTGAAACTATGGTTGTGGAGGCATGCTAGCAGTTTGAAAAAACCTAATGTTAATAAAATATGTTTCATG